>NC_056740.1:117623708-117638812 GCF_019279795.1 Protopterus annectens | reverse complement strand
AATAAATAAATAAATAAATAAAACAATGGGGGAGAACATATATACACGGCATGCATGACACATTTCACATCATTGCTTCAAAAGGCAGAAAATAAAGAACTGCTTGAGTTCTTCTTTGGTCTAGTGGTAGAGCTTCTACCTTTAAGTAGGAAGTATGTGAGTTTGAAACTGTCTGTCCCAAACTTTTATTTTTTTTTTCTTTTGATCTGGCTGATTTTAGCACTTATTTCAAGAATTTTCAACTGTGTTTTCCTCGTTCTCAAGCTGGAAATTTAACTGCTTCGAAGTTTGTCTTTGTTAATAATCCAGAATGTGTGAAAGTGTACTGTAATTCAAACTCAGCTGAGTGCTGAAACAAGTGAGTGGTAAATTGTTGGCTTTCAAAAAAAAAAAAACAGAATAGAGTGTATCCTTTGGAAAGTATTCTGATTTTTAGTAAAACTTAGAAATTTCTTCACAAATGTATACGGCCGTATGATTAGAAATATGTATATATATGTATAGATATATAGGTATATATATATATATATATATATATATATATATATATATATATATATATATATATATATATATATATATATACATACATATGTGTAAGTGCTGTGTTAATTATCAGCTCAGGAATCGTCAACTTCAGTTTTTCACTTTTCGAAAGAGAAATGTTTCTCTCTTCTCTTTTCACGTCAATAATTTTTGGGATCATTTTAATTCGATTTTCTCACCACTGCTGAGACTGATAAACATGATAGGCCACATGGGAGGCAGACTCGGAGTTCTGTCCATGTCTCCATGGATTACAGATGAAGTTATCATGTCAGACTTTCCCTGTAGACAAATGTGAATAAAGAAACAGTAACCGGAAAGCTGTAGACAGTACAGAAAACAGCATTTGCCCACCACAAACCAATAATTTACAGGGAGACTAAGAACAGTTGGAGTGGGGAAGGAAAGAGTCAGAAGGAGAGTAAGGTGTTTTTGGTCCCAGGCGGTGGGGATGATAGATAGATAGATAGATAGATAGATAGATAGATAGATAGATAGATAGATAGATAGATAGATAGATAGATAGATAGATAGAACAGTATATAAATAAATAAATAAAACTTTTCACCATGGACTGCTGACCTTTGCAGTTGAATGTATTGACCAGGTCAATGCTATTTTTGCAGGCAAATTTTGTCAGTCCTTGTATTGATTTCCTGAAATTGTGATTTCTGGTCTCCCATTTCCATACCAAAGTGTGTATTGGAACCTGTCCTTTTTGTAAGGTGTCAGTCCACCCCCTCCCCACCTTTTCTATGCACTTACTATGAAGCTGATCTTTGAAATCTCTTTTTTTGTTGTTGCAGACCTAGCAGAGCTCTTGTAATCTCTGTATATTGGTTCACAGCATTTGCATGCCTAGTGTCCATATCTTCGATTCAGAAATTCTCGGAATGCAGCTTGGTAATAAGAGACGTTCATTCCCCTATTTAATTCCATAGCCTAATCCTTTGTTTAAGCCAGACTGACATGAACTAAGATCAAAGCTCCTAATGGACCAACTGTTTCTATAATAGATTTCAGGAATTTGCCTACTCGAATGTGTATCTATCAGGACAGCAAAGAGTTCAACATGGAAGACTAGCAGTTTTGTCCTCAGGAGTAATCCTATCAACTGAACGGACTCTTAAGCCAGAATCCAGGGAATCCCAGAATCCAGGGTTTGATTCTGTGGGTGTCATCGCTGTCCAGAAAGCTTCTTGGTTGTCATTGAAATGAGATTACCTCAAAGGGGTTTATGTGGCTAACAAAATCAAAATAGCGTCGGAGTTCCTCCCTCGAGATCTGCATCATTAACTTTCAGTCAGAGGCTGTTGCTAGCCCCTTGAGGGCATTTGACCTCCTTACTTCCACACTACACGTTGACTCATTTCACAGTCTCAGGCAGTGAGCAAAACATGTCTGTCAGAAGTGGGATTTGAACCCACGCCTCCATTTGGAGACCAGAATCCCCATGTTGGAAGGAATTGAATCCTTGAGTCTGGCGCCTTAGACCACTCGGCCATCCTGACACATTTAAGCTTTCTTTAGGTGCATACCTGTTTGTTCTGTCTCGTTCTTTCTGTGTTGTAATTTAAAGTGTTTTGAGTGCAGTAGTCCAGGTTACTTGCAGTGCAAACACCTGTTCATTCTCGAGCTTTTTTGTCTTGTAGTGTCCACTGAATGACCCTGACAGTATGCTATTGCTATCCACACCTTATATGAATTCTTAAAAAATGACATATAGGTAATAACTGCTGCAGTGTCTGAGAAATGCACTCTTTGCTGTTGATGCGTCACCTTAATTTGTCAATGTGAAAGAATAGTTAAATAAAGAAAAGAAATTGCAGTTCATGCTACGAGTAGGAATAAATAAATAAATAAATAAAACAATGGGGGAGAACATATATACACGGCATGCATGACACATTTCACATCATTGCTTCAAAAGGCAGAAAATAAAGAACTGCTTGAGTTCTTCTTTGGTCTAGTGGTAGAGCTTCTACCTTTAAGTAGGAAGTATGTGAGTTTGAAACTGTCTGTCCCAAACTTTTATTTTTTTTTTCTTTTGATCTGGCTGATTTTAGCACTTATTTCAAGAATTTTCAACTGTGTTTTCCTCGTTCTCAAGCTGGAAATTTAACTGCTTCGAAGTTTGTCTTTGTTAATAATCCAGAATGTGTGAAAGTGTACTGTAATTCAAACTCAGCTGAGTGCTGAAACAAGTGAGTGGTAAATTGTTGGCTTTCAAAAAAAAAAAAAAACAGAATAGAGTGTATCCTTTGGAAAGTATTCTGATTTTTAGTAAAACTTAGAAATTTCTTCACAAATGTATACGGCCGTATGATTAGAAATATGTATATATATGTATAGATATATAGGTATATATATATATATATATATATATATATATATATATATATATATATATATATATATATATATATATACATATGTGTAAGTGCTGTGTTAATTATCAGCTCAGGAATCGTCAACTTCAGTTTTTCACTTTTCGAAGAGAAATGTTTCTCTCTTCTCTTTTCACGTCAATAATTTTTGGGATCATTTTAATTCGATTTTCTCACCACTGCTGAGACTGATAAACATGATAGGCCACATGGGAGGCAGACTCGGAGTTCTGTCCATGTCTCCATGGATTACAGATGAAGTTATCATGTCAGACTTTCCCTGTAGACAAATGTGAATAAAGAAACAGTAACCGGAAAGCTGTAGACAGTACAGAAAACAGCATTTGCCCACCACAAACCAATAATTTACAGGGAGACTAAGAACAGTTGGAGTGGGGAAGGAAAGAGTCAGAAGGAGAGTAAGGTGTTTTTGGTCCCAGGCGGTGGGGATGATAGATAGATAGATAGATAGATAGATAGATAGATAGATAGATAGATAGATAGATAGATAGATAGATAGAACAGTATATAAATAAATAAATAAAACTTTTCACCATGGACTGCTGACCTTTGCAGTTGAATGTATTGACCAGGTCAATGCTATTTTTGCAGGCAAATTTTGTCAGTCCTTGTATTGATTTCCTGAAATTGTGATTTCTGGTCTCCCATTTCCATACCAAAGTGTGTATTGGAACCTGTCCTTTTTGTAAGGTGTCAGTCCACCCCCTCCCCACCTTTTCTATGCACTTACTATGAAGCTGATCTTTGAAATCTCTTTTTTTGTTGTTGCAGACCTAGCAGAGCTCTTGTAATCTCTGTATATTGGTTCACAGCATTTGCATGCCTAGTGTCCATATCTTCGATTCAGAAATTCTCGGAATGCAGCTTGGTAATAAGAGACGTTCATTCCCTATTTAATTCCATAGCCTAATCCTTTGTTTAAGCCAGACTGACATGAACTAAGATCAAAGCTCCTAATGGACCAACTGTTTCTATAATAGATTTCAGGAATTTGCCTACTCGAATGTGTATCTATCAGGACAGCAAAGAGTTCAACATGGAAGACTAGCAGTTTTGTCCTCAGGAGTAATCCTATCAACTGAACGGACTCTTAAGCCAGAATCCAGGGAATCCCAGAATCCAGGGTTTGATTCTGTGGGTGTCATCGCTGTCCAGAAAGCTTCTTGGTTGTCATTGAAATGAGATTACCTCAAAGGGGTTTATGTGGCTAACAAAATCAAAATAGCGTCGGAGTTCCTCCCTCGAGATCTGCATCATTAACTTTCAGTCAGAGGCTGTTGCTAGCCCCTTGAGGGCATTTGACCTCCTTACTTCCACACTACACGTTGACTCATTTCACAGTCTCAGGCAGTGAGCAAAACATGTCTGTCAGAAGTGGGATTTGAACCCACGCCTCCATTTGGAGACCAGAATCCCCATGTTGGAAGGAATTGAATCCTTGAGTCTGGCGCCTTAGACCACTCGGCCATCCTGACACATTTAAGCTTTCTTTAGGTGCATACCTGTTTGTTCTGTCTCGTTCTTTCTGTGTTGTAATTTAAAGTGTTTTGAGTGCAGTAGTCCAGGTTACTTGCAGTGCAAACACCTGTTCATTCTCGAGCTTTTTTTGTCTTGTAGTGTCCACTGAATGACCCTGACAGTATGCTATTGCTATCCACACCTTATACGAATTCTTAAAAAATGACATATAGGTAATAACTGCTGCAGTGTCTGAGAAATGCACTCTTTGCTGTTGATGCGTCACCTTAATTTGTCAATGTGAAAGAATAGTTAAATAAAGAAAAGAAATTGCAGTTCATGCTACGAGTAGGAATAAATAAATAAATAAATAAAACAATGGGGGAGAACATATATACACGGCATGCATGACACATTTCACATCATTGCTTCAAAAGGCAGAAAATAAAGAACTGCTTGAGTTCTTCTTTGGTCTAGTGGTAGAGCTTCTACCTTTAAGTAGGAAGTATGTGAGTTTGAAACTGTCTGTCCCAAACTTTTATTTTTTTTTTCTTTTGATCTGGCTGATTTTAGCACTTATTTCAAGAATTTTCAACTGTGTTTTCCTCGTTCTCAAGCTGGAAATTTAACTGCTTCGAAGTTTGTCTTTGTTAATAATCCAGAATGTGTGAAAGTGTACTGTAATTCAAACTCAGCTGAGTGCTGAAACAAGTGAGTGGTAAATTGTTGGCTTTCAAAAAAAAAAAAAAACAGAATAGAGTGTATCCTTTGGAAAGTATTCTGATTTTTAGTAAAACTTAGAAATTTCTTCACAAATGTATACGGCCGTATGATTAGAAATATGTATATATATGTATAGATATATAGGTATATATATACATATATATATATATATATATATATATATATATATATATATATATATATATATATATATATATATATACATACATATGTGTAAGTGCTGTGTTAATTATCAGCTCAGGAATCGTCAACTTCAGTTTTTCACTTTTCGAAAGAGAAATGTTTCTCTCTTCTCTTTTCACGTCAATAATTTTTGGGATCATTTTAATTCGATTTTCTCACCACTGCTGAGACTGATAAACATGATAGGCCACATGGGAGGCAGACTCGGAGTTCTGTCCATGTCTCCATGGATTACAGATGAAGTTATCATGTCAGACTTTCCCTGTAGACAAATGTGAATAAAGAAACAGTAACCGGAAAGCTGTAGACAGTACAGAAAACAGCATTTGCCCACCACAAACCAATAATTTACAGGGAGACTAAGAACAGTTGGAGTGGGGAAGGAAAGAGTCAGAAGGAGAGTAAGGTGTTTTTGGTCCCAGGCGGTGGGGATGATAGATAGATAGATAGATAGATAGATAGATAGATAGATAGATAGATAGATAGATAGATAGATAGATAGATAGAACAGTATATAAATAAATAAATAAAACTTTTCACCATGGACTGCTGACCTTTGCAGTTGAATGTATTGACCAGGTCAATGCTATTTTTGCAGGCAAATTTTGTCAGTCCTTGTATTGATTTCCTGAAATTGTGATTTCTGGTCTCCCATTTCCATACCAAAGTGTGTATTGGAACCTGTCCTTTTTGTAAGGTGTCAGTCCACCCCTCCCCACCTTTTCTATGCACTTACTATGAAGCTGATCTTTGAAATCTCTTTTTTTGTTGTTGCAGACCTAGCAGAGCTCTTGTAATCTCTGTATATTGGTTCACAGCATTTGCATGCCTAGTGTCCATATCTTCGATTCAGAAATTCTCGGAATGCAGCTTGGTAATAAGAGACGTTCATTTCCCTATTTAATTCCATAGCCTAATCCTTTGTTTAAGCCAGACTGACATGAACTAAGATCAAAGCTCCTAATGGACCAACTGTTTCTATAATAGATTTCAGGAATTTGCCTACTCGAATGTGTATCTATCAGGACAGCAAAGAGTTCAACATGGAAGACTAGCAGTTTTGTCCTCAGGAGTAATCCTATCAACTGAACGGACTCTTAAGCCAGAATCCAGGGAATCCCAGAATCCAGGGTTTGATTCTGTGGGTGTCATCGCTGTCCAGAAAGCTTCTTGGTTGTCATTGAAATGAGATTACCTCAAAGGGGTTTATGTGGCTAACAAAATCAAAATAGCGTCGGAGTTCCTCCCTCGAGATCTGCATCATTAACTTTCAGTCAGAGGCTGTTGCTAGCCCCTTGAGGGCATTTGACCTCCTTACTTCCACACTACACGTTGACTCATTTCACAGTCTCAGGCAGTGAGCAAAACATGTCTGTCAGAAGTGGGATTTGAACCCACGCCTCCATTTGGAGACCAGAATCCCCATGTTGGAAGGAATTGAATCCTTGAGTCTGGCGCCTTAGACCACTCGGCCATCCTGACACATTTAAGCTTTCTTTAGGTGCATACCTGTTTGTTCTGTCTCGTTCTTTCTGTGTTGTAATTTAAAGTGTTTTGAGTGCAGTAGTCCAGGTTACTTGCAGTGCAAACACCTGTTCATTCTCGAGCTTTTTTTCTTGTAGTGTCCACTGAATGACCCTGACAGTATGCTATTGCTATCCACACCTTATACGAATTCTTAAAAAATGACATATAGGTAATAACTGCTGCAGTGTCTGAGAAATGCACTCTTTGCTGTTGATGCGTCACCTTAATTTGTCAATGTGAAAGAATAGTTAAATAAAGAAAAGAAATTGCAGTTCATGCTACGAGTAGGAATAAATAAATAAATAAATAAAACAATGGGGGAGAACATATATACACGGCATGCATGACACATTTCACATCATTGCTTCAAAAGGCAGAAAATAAAGAACTGCTTGAGTTCTTCTTTGGTCTAGTGGTAGAGCTTCTACCTTTAAGTAGGAAGTATGTGAGTTTGAAACTGTCTGTCCCAAACTTTTTTTTTTTTCTTTTGATCTGGCTGATTTTAGCACTTATTTCAAGAATTTTCAACTGTGTTTTCCTCGTTCTCAAGCTGGAAATTTAACTGCTTCGAAGTTTGTCTTTGTTAATAATCCAGAATGTGTGAAAGTGTACTGTAATTCAAACTCAGCTGAGTGCTGAAACAAGTGAGTGGTAAATTGTTGGCTTTCAAAAAAAAAAAAACAGAATAGAGTGTATCCTTTGGAAAGTATTCTGATTTTTAGTAAAACTTAGAAATTTCTTCACAAATGTATACGGCCGTATGATTAGAAATATGTATATATATGTATAGATATATATATATATATATATATATATATATATATATATATATATATATATATATATATATATATATATATATATATATATACATACATATGTGTAAGTGCTGTGTTAATTATCAGCTCAGGAATCGTCAACTTCAGTTTTTCACTTTTCGAAGAGAAATGTTTCTCTCTTCTCTTTTCACGTCAATAATTTTTGGGATCATTTTAATTCGATTTTCTCACCACTGCTGAGACTGATAAACATGATAGGCCACATGGGAGGCAGACTCGGAGTTCTGTCCATGTCTCCATGGATTACAGATGAAGTTATCATGTCAGACTTTCCCTGTAGACAAATGTGAATAAAGAAACAGTAACCGGAAAGCTGTAGACAGTACAGAAAACAGCATTTGCCCACCACAAACCAATAATTTACAGGGAGACTAAGAACAGTTGGAGTGGGGAAGGAAAGAGTCAGAAGGAGAGTAAGGTGTTTTTGGTCCCAGGCGGTGGGGATGATAGATAGATAGATAGATAGATAGATAGATAGATAGATAGATAGATAGATAGATAGATAGATAGATAGATAGAACAGTATATAAATAAATAAATAAAACTTTTCACCATGGACTGCTGACCTTTGCAGTTGAATGTATTGACCAGGTCAATGCTATTTTTGCAGGCAAATTTTGTCAGTCCTTGTATTGATTTCCTGAAATTGTGATTTCTGGTCTCCCATTTCCATACCAAAGTGTGTATTGGAACCTGTCCTTTTTGTAAGGTGTCAGTCCACCCCCTCCCCACCTTTTCTATGCACTTACTATGAAGCTGATCTTTGAAATCTCTTTTTTTGTTGTTGCAGACCTAGCAGAGCTCTTGTAATCTCTGTATATTGGTTCACAGCATTTGCATGCCTAGTGTCCATATCTTCGATTCAGAAATTCTCGGAATGCAGCTTGGTAATAAGAGACGTTCATTCCCTATTTAATTCCATAGCCTAATCCTTTGTTTAAGCCAGACTGACATGAACTAAGATCAAAGCTCCTAATGGACCAACTGTTTCTATAATAGATTTCAGGAATTTGCCTACTCGAATGTGTATCTATCAGGACAGCAAAGAGTTCAACATGGAAGACTAGCAGTTTTGTCCTCAGGAGTAATCCTATCAACTGAACGGACTCTTAAGCCAGAATCCAGGGAATCCCAGAATCCAGGGTTTGATTCTGTGGGTGTCATCGCTGTCCAGAAAGCTTCTTGGTTGTCATTGAAATGAGATTACCTCAAAGGGGTTTATGTGGCTAACAAAATCAAAATAGCGTCGGAGTTCCTCCCTCGAGATCTGCATCATTAACTTTCAGTCAGAGGCTGTTGCTAGCCCCTTGAGGGCATTTGACCTCCTTACTTCCACACTACACGTTGACTCATTTCACAGTCTCAGGCAGTGAGCAAAACATGTCTGTCAGAAGTGGGATTTGAACCCACGCCTCCATTTGGAGACCAGAATCCCCATGTTGGAAGGAATTGAATCCTTGAGTCTGGCGCCTTAGACCACTCGGCCATCCTGACACATTTAAGCTTTCTTTAGGTGCATACCTGTTTGTTCTGTCTCGTTCTTTCTGTGTTGTAATTTAAAGTGTTTTGAGTGCAGTAGTCCAGGTTACTTGCAGTGCAAACACCTGTTCATTCTCGAGCTTTTTTTGTCTTGTAGTGTCCACTGAATGACCCTGACAGTATGCTATTGCTATCCACACCTTATACGAATTCTTAAAAAATGACATATAGGTAATAACTGCTGCAGTGTCTGAGAAATGCACTCTTTGCTGTTGATGCGTCACCTTAATTTGTCAATGTGAAAGAATAGTTAAATAAAGAAAAGAAATTGCAGTTCATGCTACGAGTAGGAATAAATAAATAAATAAATAAAACAATGGGGGAGAACATATATACACGGCATGCATGACACATTTCACATCATTGCTTCAAAAGGCAGAAAATAAAGAATTGTTTGAGTTCTTCTTTGGTCTAGTGGTAGAGCTTCTACCTTTAAGTAGGAAGTATGCGAGTTTGAAACTGTCTGTCCCAAACTTTTATTTTTTTTTTCTTTTGATCTGGCTGATTTTAGCACTTATTTCAAGAATTTTCAACTGTGTTTTCCTCGTTCTCAAGCTGGAAATTTAACTGCTTCGAAGTTTGTCTTTGTTAATAATCCAGAATGTGTGAAAGTGTACTGTAATTCAAACTCAGCTGAGTGCTGAAACAAGTGAGTGGTAAATTGTTGGCTTTCAAAAAAAAAAAAAAACAGAATAGAGTGTATCCTTTGGAAAGTATTCTGATTTTTAGTAAAACTTAGAAATTTCTTCACAAATGTATACGGCCGTATGATTAGAAATATGTATATATATGTATATATATATATATATATATATATATATATATATATATATATATATATATATATATATATATATATATATACATACATATGTGTAAGTGCTGTGTTAATTATCAGCTCAGGAATCGTCAACTTCAGTTTTTCACTTTTCGAAAGAGAAATGTTTCTCTCTTCTCTTTTCACGTCAATAATTTTTGGGATCATTTTAATTCGATTTTCTCACCACTGCTGAGACTGATAAACATGATAGGCCACATGGGAGGCAGACTCGGAGTTCTGTCCATGTCTCCATGGATTACAGATGAAGTTATCATGTCAGACTTTCCCTGTAGACAAATGTGAATAAAGAAACAGTAACCGGAAAGCTGTAGACAGTACAGAAAACAGCATTTGCCCACCACAAACCAATAATTTACAGGGAGACTAAGAACAGTTGGAGTGGGGAAGGAAAGAGTCAGAAGGAGAGTAAGGTGTTTTTGGTCCCAGGCGGTGGGGATGATAGATAGATAGATAGATAGATAGATAGATAGATAGATAGATAGATAGATAGATAGATAGATAGATAGATAGATAGAACAGTATATAAATAAATAAATAAAACTTTTCACCATGGACTGCTGACCTTTGCAGTTGAATGTATTGACCAGGTCAATGCTATTTTTGCAGGCAAATTTTGTCAGTCCTTGTATTGATTTCCTGAAATTGTGATTTCTGGTCTCCCATTTCCATACCAAAGTGTGTATTGGAACCTGTCCTTTTTGTAAGGTGTCAGTCCACCCCCTCCCCACCTTTTCTATGCACTTACTATGAAGCTGATCTTTGAAATCTCTTTTTTTGTTGTTGCAGACCTAGCAGAGCTCTTGTAATCTCTGTATATTGGTTCACAGCATTTGCATGCCTAGTGTCCATATCTTCGATTCAGAAATTCTCGGAATGCAGCTTGGTAATAAGAGACGTTCATTCCCTATTTAATTCCATAGCCTAATCCTTTGTTTAAGCCAGACTGACATGAACTAAGATCAAAGCTCCTAATGGACCAACTGTTTCTATAATAGATTTCAGGAATTTGCCTACTCGAATGTGTATCTATCAGGACAGCAAAGAGTTCAACATGGAAGACTAGCAGTTTTGTCCTCAGGAGTAATCCTATCAACTGAACGGACTCTTAAGCCAGAATCCAGGGAATCCCAGAATCCAGGGTTTGATTCTGTGGGTGTCATCGCTGTCCAGAAAGCTTCTTGGTTGTCATTGAAATGAGATTACCTCAAAGGGGTTTATGTGGCTAACAAAATCAAAATAGCGTCGGAGTTCCTCCCTCGAGATCTGCATCATTAACTTTCAGTCAGAGGCTGTTGCTAGCCCCTTGAGGGCATTTGACCTCCTTACTTCCACACTACACGTTGACTCATTTCACAGTCTCAGGCAGTGAGCAAAACATGTCTGTCAGAAGTGGGATTTGAACCCACGCCTCCATTTGGAGACCAGAATCCCCATGTTGGAAGGAATTGAATCCTTGAGTCTGGCGCCTTAGACCACTCGGCCATCCTGACACATTTAAGCTTTCTTTAGGTGCATACCTGTTTGTTCTGTCTCGTTCTTTCTGTGTTGTAATTTAAAGTGTTTTGAGTGCAGTAGTCCAGGTTACTTGCAGTGCAAACACCTGTTCATTCTCGAGCTTTTTGTCTTGTAGTGTCCACTGAATGACCCTGACAGTATGCTATTGCTATCCACACCTTATACGAATTCTTAAAAAATGACATATAGGTAATAACTGCTGCAGTGTCTGAGAAATGCACTCTTTGCTGTTGATGCGTCACCTTAATTTGTCAATGTGAAAGAATAGTTAAATAAAGAAAAGAAATTGCAGTTCATGCTACGAGTAGGAATAAATAAATAAATAAATAAAACAATGGGGGAGAACATATATACACGGCATGCATGACACATTTCACATCATTGCTTCAAAAGGCAGAAAATAAAGAACTGCTTGAGTTCTTCTTTGGTCTAGTGGTAGAGCTTCTACCTTTAAGTAGGAAGTATGTGAGTTTGAAACTGTCTGTCCCAAACTTTTATTTTTTCTTTTGATCTGGCTGATTTTAGCACTTATTTCAAGAATTTTCAACTGTGTTTTCCTCGTTCTCAAGCTGGAAATTTAACTGCTTCGAAGTTTGTCTTTGTTAATAATCCAGAATGTGTGAAAGTGTACTGTAATTCAAACTCAGCTGAGTGCTGAAACAAGTGAGTGGTAAATTGTTGGCTTTCAAAAAAAAAAAAAAACAGAATAGAGTGTATCCTTTGGAAAGTATTCTGATTTTTAGTAAAACTTAGAAATTTCTTCACAAATGTATACGGCCGTATGATTAGAAATATGTATATATATGTATATATATATATATATATATATATATATATATATATATATATATATATATATATATATATATATATATACATACATATGTGTAAGTGCTGTGTTAATTATCAGCTCAGGAATCGTCAACTTCAGTTTTTCACTTTTCGAAAGAGAAATGTTTCTCTCTTCTCTTTTCACGTCAATAATTTTTGGGATCATTTTAATTCGATTTTCTCACCACTGCTGAGACTGATAAACATGATAGGCCACATGGGAGGCAGACTCGGAGTTCTGTCCATGTCTCCATGGATTACAGATGAAGTTATCATGTCAGACTTTCCCTGTAGACAAATGTGAATAAAGAAACAGTAACCGGAAAGCTGTAGACAGTACAGAAAACAGCATTTGCCCACCACAAACCAATAATTTACAGGGAGACTAAGAACAGTTGGAGTGGGGAAGGAAAGAGTCAGAAGGAGAGTAAGGTGTTTTTGGTCCCAGGCGGTGGGGATGATAGATAGATAGATAGATAGATAGATAGATAGATAGATAGATAGATAGATAGATAGATAGATAGATAGATAGATAGATAGAACAGTATATAAATAAATAAATAAAACTTTTCACCATGGACTGCTGACCTTTGCAGTTGAATGTATTGACCAGGTCAATGCTATTTTTGCAGGCAAATTTTGTCAGTCCTTGTATTGATTTCCTGAAATTGTGATTTCTGGTCTCCCATTTCCATACCAAAGTGTGTATTGGAACCTGTCCTTTTTGTAAGGTGTCAGTCCACCCCCTCCCCACCTTTTCTATGCACTTACTATGAAGCTGATCTTTGAAATCTCTTTTTTTGTTGTTGCAGACCTAGCAGAGCTCTTGTAATCTCTGTATATTGGTTCACAGCATTTGCATGCCTAGTGTCCATATCTTCGATTCAGAAATTCTCGGAATGCAGCTTGGTAATAAGAGACGTTCATTCCCCTATTTAATTCCATAGCCTAATCCTTTGTTTAAGCCAGACTGACATGAACTAAGATCAAAGCTCCTAATGGACCAACTGTTTCTATAATAGATTTCAGGAATTTGCCTACTCGAATGTGTATCTATCAGGACAGCAAAGAGTTCAACATGGAAGACTAGCAGTTTTGTCCTCAGGAGTAATCCTATCAACTGAACGGACTCTTAAGCCAGAATCCAGGGAATCCCAGAATCCAGGGTTTGATTCTGTGGGTGTCATCGCTGTCCAGAAAGCTTCTTGGTTGTCATTGAAATGAGATTACCTCAAAGGGGTTTATGTGGCTAACAAAATCAAAATAGCGTCGGAGTTCCTCCCTCGAGATCTGCATCATTAACTTTCAGTCAGAGGCTGTTGCTAGCCCCTTGAGGGCATTTGACCTCCTTACTTCCACACTACACGTTGACTCATTTCACAGTCTCAGGCAGTGAGCAAAACATGTCTGTCAGAAGTGGGATTTGAACCCACGCCTCCATTTGGAGACCAGAATCCCCATGTTGGAAGGAATTGAATCCTTGAGTCTGGCGCCTTAGACCACTCGGCCATCCTGACACATTTAAGCTTTCTTTAGGTGCATACCTGTTTGTTCTGTCTCGTTCTTTCTGTGTTGTAATTTAAAGTGTTTTGAGTGCAGTAGTCCAGGTTACTTGCAGTGCAAACACCTGTTCATTCTCGAGCTTTTTTGTCTTGTAGTGTCCACTGAATGACCCTGACAGTATGCTATTGCTATCCACACCTTATACGAATTCTTAAAAAATGACATATAGGTAATAACTGCTGCAGTGTCTGAGAAATGCACTCTTTGCTGTTGATGCGTCACCTTAATTTGTCAATGTGAAAGAATAGTTAAATAAAGAAAAGAAATTGCAGTTCATGCTACAGGTAGGAATAAATAAATAAATAAATAAAACAATGGGGGAGAACATATATACACGGCATGCATGACACATTTCACATCATTGCTTCAAAAGGCAGAAAATAAAGAACTGCTTGAGTTCTTCTTTGGTCTAGTGGTAGAGCTTCTACCTTTAAGTAGGAAGTATGTGAGTTTGAAACTGTCTGTCCCAAACTTTTATTTTTTTTTTCTTTTGATCTGGCTGATTTTAGCACTTATTTCAAGAATTTTCAACTGTGTTTTCCTCGTTCTCAAGCTGGAAATTTAACTGCTTCGAAGTTTGTCTTTGTTAATAATCCAGAATGTGTGAAAGTGTACTGTAATTCAAACTCAGCTGAGTGCTGAAACAAGTGAGTGGTAAATTGTTGGCTTTCAAAAAAAAAAAAACAGAATAGAGTGTATCCTTTGGAAAGTATTCTGATTTTTAGTAAAACTTAGAAATTTCTTCACAAATGTATACGGCCGTATGATTAGAAATATGTATATATATGTATAGATATATAGGTATATATATACATATATATATATATATATATATATATATATATATATATATATATATATATATATATACATACATATGTGTAAGTGCTGTGTTAATTATCAGCTCAGGAATCGTCAACTTCAGTTTTTCACTTTTCGAAAGAGAAATGTTTCTCTCTTCTCTTTTCACGTCAATAATTTTTGGGATCATTTTAATTCGATTTTCTCACCACTGCTGAGACTGATAAACATGATAGGCCACATGGGAGGCAGACTCGGAGTTCTGTCCATGTCTCCATGGATTACAGATGAAGTTATCAAAAACAAATT
>NC_056740.1:117524263-117623208 GCF_019279795.1 Protopterus annectens | reverse complement strand
CCCAAGGGTTTTGTTCAACTTATGCTGCTTGAGTTACTGTGACCTGTCTCCATCGTTATGTCTTCCAGGTATGCCACGTAGCAGACTGCCGGTGTACAGCCGCTTGGAGGATGACTTCCTCATCCCATACCTCCTCAACAACTACATGACGCTCTTCAGCCATGTGCCACAGGATGCACAGCAGTGGGGTGCCATGTGGGTGGAACTCTGCAAGAGGGTAAATTATGCTGGCGGTCACAATCGCACCTATCAGCAGGTGCACCGACACTGCACTGACCTGATAAGACGGGCGAAACAGCATGCTAATGCAATCGCCAGGGAACAAGGTGCAACAGGTGGGAGGGCACTCACCCAGCCCCCACTCACACATACCAAGGAGCTACTGGCCAACTTGAGGATACCTGCAGACCTCCATCCACAAGCTTTAGCTGGTATTGTGGAGGTGGGTGTCTCTCAACCACCGAGCCTGGAGTTGCCTGGTAAGTCACTACTGCACATAAAGCACAACTTTATATCACATAGTTACATGCGTTACTGTACAATATGTAATGTAGCATCATACGCAAGGCATGTATGCACACATGCCACATACTATAGTCTGCTACTCTATGTATGCACATATGTGCATACTCCATAGTATAGTGTATTGTACTGGCTTATGTGCTAACATGGACATTGCACCCTGTAGCTATCACACAGGTGTGGATAATGATCTTACTGCTGTGACACTCCTGTTTAGATACCTCTGGAATTTTGCAGCGACAGCAGCCTGTGTCAGGTGAGATTGTTTTTACCGGGCTTGATAATGCACAGAACATATTAATTGCATGCTATCTGCCATAACACATGTACACATAATGTATGGTGGTCCTGTTAATGGGCACTGGTCAGACCCGCAATGCATCACACTGTTTACCTATGTGAAACAATTGAAGACTATATGAAACACCTACACTAAACCTTCCAAACTGTTATTGTCAGATGTGTGGACAACAGTGAATACAATGGTGGAGATGTGTTCCACTGTAGGGACAGGTACTACATATCAGCATTACACATGTTGGGAATATGAACAGTACTGTGCAGAGAGCATATGTGTGCACACACACTAAATGTGTTGGAGCTGGAGTATGCCGGGTGCACAGGATACACCCTTGTGGTGTATACCCTTGCTATAAATGTCACACAATGTTATGTGCTATCAGACATGTCCATGACATGTAGTGGGCTGACTGCAACACTGCTGAACTATCCTGTAAAATATGTCTCACATCCCATACATACCACCCTTTGTCTGCATAACCCTGTCCTCAGTGGAGCATACGACATCTATGGGGGTATGTCATATGGGAAAACACTGACATGTGAAATAAGATGGCCATCACAACCACTAGACTGAACATATGTATACATGGCCATGGAGGATGGCCAGAGACATGAAGCAACACACACAGTGGAAGTGATGTACATGTGTGTACACCCTGTTGTAAATTGGCTCGACACAATACAACTATGGCCTATGTGTAATGGTGATATTCCAGATGTGAAACACTAAACATCATACAGGCCTGTGCACAGCTTGTGTAGGCATAACAGGAAACCACCACATAACATGTCTTGAACATCTTGAGTGTGTCACGACATGGAAGCATTCACCTATACAGTATTCAAATACATACATGTGATGCACAACATACACATACATCCACATCAAGCCACAGGTACAGTACATTCACCTTGCTGGTGTCAGACATCACTGTCATGCCTGCTCCTCATGTGTGTGAGGTACACAGATGGCATGTGAGACATAGAGTCCTTGTAAGTTAGCCATGTGTGGGCATAGTTGCCAGGTATCAGTAATATGGTTGCAGATGTGCAGGGGTGTCATCCGTATACCCTTCTGTGACCTGTGTCACACATTCCACATTAGGGTTTATTGTGTATACATCTCAGTGACGTGGGTCACATTCCACATTAGATATGTACTCATGGCTATGAATTGTGTCAGTAGCTCACACTGTATAGCAATTGTGAAGCCACATGATGCCCTGCAATGGCTATGCACATCAGCTCAATGTGCAGTATGTTCCTGCATATTTTTAGGGTGGACAGACAACATTGCATCAGCTGAAGGCCCATGTTACTATAACATGTCCCTGCATTGGGACCCCATTACCATACTGTAGATTGGAAAGGACACCATTGTGTTACACATGTATGAATGTCATTCAACACATCAGCAGAAGACATGTCATACTACATGTGATTGGCAAGGTCATACGCCACACAACAGGCCGGTGTACTGTAAACCTGTGCTGGTCTGTGGCACCATTGCATAGTAGGGACAGCCATGTAAAACATGTGTGCACAGCCACATGCACAATGTCTACACTCAGCTCAGGGGTAGGAGGAATAATGTGCAACAGACATGCACTGCTTTGGGGGAGATATGCAAGCTAGGGCTCAGGCAAACATAGTATGCAGTCAACATACCCTACTGCTCATGTCCTCACACATAGGGGCGGCGGTCAACCCAAAGCATCAGTGGCAGATGTACAAAGGTCAGCGATTGTCTGTTAACATGTGCTGTATGTTGCACACACCATGGCAGTGCAGTGCAATGGAGCAAAGTGCATGCATTGTGTTGCAGGTATGGGGCATAGGCTACTAACACAAATGGTGCAATACAGGTTTGTATGCTAACCACCACTATAATTATGTAAGGTGCATGCCTTCTGCTATAACACATGCATGCTGTTGTGTGCAACTCAGGGATGTATGATAATTACCACTATAATTGTCTAAGATGAAACTATAATTGTCTAAGCTGAATGCCATCTGCTATATCACCTGCATGTAGCGTGTGTGCCAGTGTGTGTCAAATGTGTGTGTCTGTGTGTTAGTGTGTGTGTGTCAGTGTGTGTATGTGTGTCTGTCTGTTTGTGTGCATGTGTGTGCATGTGTGTGTGTGTGTGTGTGTGTGTGTCTGTCTGTCTGTGTGTGTGCCTGTTTGTGTGTGTCTCTGTGTGCATGTGTGTGTGCGTGTGTATGTGTGTGTGTGTGTGTGTGTGTGTGTGTGTCTGTATGTGTGTGTGTGTGTGTGTGTGTGTGTGTGTGTGTGTGTGTGTGTGTGTGTGTGTGTGTGTGTGTGTCTGTGTGTGTCTGTGTGTGAGTGTGTCTGTGTCTGTCTGTGTGTGTCTCCGTCTGTCTGTCTGTGTGTGTCTGGTATAACTTGTAATGTACAGTTCCTGTCTTCCCCTCACAGGTGTTGATGTAGGTGTATTGCCCTCCTGTGGTCCACCTGATGTTAGTGTCCGCACAGACTCTAGCAGTGATGATGATAGTATGATTGAGGCACAGGCAGGGTTGTCAGGGGCTGAATCTGTACCATCGGTTGCCATTCCACCTGTCTCCCCCTCATCCTCACACACAATTCGCCTGCCTGCACATATCCCATCACCACCAACAGTTGGCAGGTGGTAGCATGGAACAGGGAAGTGTGGTGATTATGGAAGGTGTGCCTGCACACAATGATTCCAGTCAACAGACTGGTGATGTCCCACACAGGCATGTGCCCAGCGCTGCTCGTAGGAGGACCACTGGCCAACATGCCCCTGTGAGACCAAGCACATGAGCTGGAGTCACCAGACACATGTTTAGGGCTGTAATGGAGGCACGGGCATGTGCTGAATGGCACAACAGATAAAGTCTGAGGCTTCAGAGGGCTGCTGTCCATTCATTAACTGACAACATCCAGGCACTTGCAAATGCTCACCATCATCTTGCAGATGTTTTGGATAGATGATTGGGTGACATGGTGGGAGTCCTTGACAGTGGCATGTCAATCCTCAAGCATGGAATGTCTGTACGGGAACATCTGGTGGGAGTGAGGCATTGGGCATGTGGACGTAGGTCAGATACATCACCTGTTGCAGGTCTACGTGAACATACTACTGCACATGCCCGCTCCCATAGTGGCGGTAATAGCAGCAGTGCAGCAGGTGCTGTGCAGTCCATACTAGGACACAGCAGGCCATGTGCACATGGTCCTGGACGGTACCAACAGGGACATGATTCCAGTGGACATGTGTCATCAGATGGTACCCAATCTGGAGCTCTGCCTGGTAGTGCCCATGCAACCCCTGGCAGGTGCAGGTAACGTGGCCATGGCCGAACACCGTGAACTGTGAAACCTGCCTTGTACAGTCTGCAGCTGTCAATATTACCCCTGTGTAGGCCAGCCACATGCCAGACTTGTGTGCATGCATATACACACACACCAGAAACAAATGTAGGCACCTCAACACACACACGCATAACATCCACACACGCTCAGTGATATCACAGGCCCTAACACACACACATGATGTCATCCAATGGCACAGCCTAGGCCTCTGGCAAACATTATCACCCTGCGCATATGATGATGCCTGTGCTGCATCCCTGTCATCCACACCATCGGTGCAGGGACATGTTCATATGGTCTGATGCACAGGGTGAACATACTAGCTAGACAATTGTACATTAATATTGTTGAGCAGTGTTGACAGGCAGCAGACATACCATGTATTGTAGTTTTGGAATGCTTTTGTACATTTGACAGTATGTATCATGTGTAACAACACTAACAGCATGTTGATCTTGACGTTCTGCCTTCCTCTTTCAGGTGGCATGTGCCAGGGGATGTTGGTGTTTGCGGTAGTCCCATAAGTACCCACAGGTCAGTATGACAATACCTGCATGCATTTTGCAGCTTCAACATCACAGTTATATTCTCCCATGTTTCAATTATGTTTACTGTTCTAATGATTCAAGAGCATGATAGCTGTGTAGTAAGCTACTGTGTTCAGAGCCGTCACATCCATAGTAAGTGACATCACAGGTATAGTTGCCTGGAGCACAGAGTGGGTAAAAGAGTGGTATGCCAGATGACAAGGGTAAAGGCCAGTGGAAATAGTGGCTTCTCATTGGGAAGCAGTAATACCCACTGCCATGACAGCATGCAAACACAGACACACCCACACACTCAGGGATTCACAGACACAGTAACACACACTCTGAGACATACACACAGTTGCCAGTGTTCGGATGAGAACCCCTGCCTATGTGCATATCATCATTATTGTACTATGCAATTACAAGACGCACCACAAAGATTACACATGTACAGGTAGTTGGAATGGCCTAAGATCAAGGACATCGACAGGGATACTACAGTGCAGTGAGTGTATGTGGGGAGGGGGGTCCATCAGTAGGCTATGTAACAACAGGTCACACCCCAGGGTGTACATGTTAACCGGCAGTTAGTATGCCCATCTACGATTGATGATATCATCAGGGATGCTAGACTGCATTGAGTGGATGGGGGGAGGGGGCATTAACATTTCACTATGGTAAAATACAGCCTCACTCCAGGAACTGGACAGCCATACACACGGATAGCCATGCAAACACACTCATACACAAACACACACACACACACACACACACACACACACACACACACACACACACACACACACACACACACACACACACTGGCATTCACAAAGATATACACCGTGTCACACACATACAGACACTTTACATGTGTGAGGTTTAACCACCTGCCTATGCCTTTCTTTCTATACTTCACTCTGTACTGGTGTCAACAACAGTGTTCAGGAGATTGATAACATGTGGGATGTATTCCCAACCATACGTGACATATATGGACACACACACTCACACGTGCCAGTACTGTGAATCAAACACCTGCCTATCTCATGATAGGTACAACAGAAGTACAGCACTATTGCATCCGGTACAATGCTTACTGATTCTTTCCTTTGACAGCTGTGCTGATATATGCACAATATATGCACAGGGGAGGTATTACTGTTACAGGTGTCATGAGGTTTGCCTTCAGTGTCACCCTTACAGCGTTCTACATTGTCTGTCTTCCACTTTAATTAACAAAACCTGACCTTAGCAGGTACACAGGTTATTGTAGGACTGGTTGTAACACACCAGTGAGCTATCCTCAGTAATCATTCATCTGCAAAGAAGCCCCACCACTTAGTAGTCATGTCCAAACATCTGTCCATACCTTATGTATGGCTTACTGTATGTAGAGCATGTCACCATATACAGTTGGCAATGTTGAGGCTGTATTGCAACAGCATGATGTACTAATACAACAGTCACCTTCAGACACCAGACACTGCACACACATGGAATCTACACAAACAGCAATACATGTACACATATGTGGTCTACATCAGTACGTGCACTAGCAGGTCAAGAGGATACATTCTACACCTTCTCCACGCCATGTGTGAAACATAGCCAAGCATTACACCATAATGGATGTTGTATTCATGTACTGGTAGGACACCACCACTTTCAAGTGTACATATATTACAACAGCACATAGCATGACACACACAGCATTATTCCATGTCATGCTCCTACAAACTGTTACTTGACAGTGCCATGGTAAAGCCAGGGCACAGTAATGGTCAACAGTGAGCACATCATATTTGCCAAACACATCTCATGTGTACTGGAAGAGTGCCAGCAATGTGCTCTGTTACAGCTAGGCAGTACACTCATTCAAGCATGTGCAAGGTCTGTAGCTTCTAAACATCTCACCCCAGCATGTACGGACTATTGTGGTACTAAGGCTAATGTCCAGACAGCACACAGCATGCATGGCTTGCAATTGTTGACACGGGGTATATGTAGGAGCTGTGGCCACACATGGCTGTACATGTCATGAACATATCACCTGTGACTACTCAGAAACATACACAGAACAGCTGGATTTCCCTGAGTCTGTCAATACAGGCCTTGTGTAGGTCCTATGGTCCTGTTATTTGGGTATGTTTGTAGGCACAGCATTAGATGGACATGTCTAAAGACATACATGCCACATGGGGTGTTGTATAATATTATAGGTGTTATGGGTGACCAGTAGATGGGGGATATTACCTCTGTCAACATTGATATCAAACCTTAGGTGCTGTTAGCATACTATCTGCCATGTGCATGTGTGTAATGACTGTAGCCACCTGTATGTAGAAAGGAAAATGAAAGCTATGGTAATGTAATTTATGTTGTATGAGTGTGGGATATACATATCCAGGGCAGGTATGGTTAGGTCATATCCAACCATGATGGTGTTGTTTACTGGTGTACAACAACAGTCGACCGTGTTAATGCTGACAACATCCGAGGGACCCTGGTATGTGTACAACTGAGCTGGTTACAAACAGTGGTATTATTGCATTACATAACACATTATGCAGCTGTGTCTGTACATGGGTAATTTGCACAGTTGATGTAGGCCTAGGTACAGTCCACCAATCGAGGGTTATCTGGTGGTCTACCATACTATGTCATACCACATATGGATGTGTGTTAGTAGTCTGGGAACAAGGTGGTGGATGTATATGAGGATACAACCTAGAATGCAGCATTTGCCACTGTCACCTGTACTTGACTCATCTGTGATGCGTTATGTCATAGTAGTGGTCTTTACATGTGAGTAGCCTTTATGAATATGTGTACACCACCACCTGGAATGGTCCATACCACTGTTATGGCCCACATATCTGTATCTGAGTTATATGGTGGTAGTGCAATTGTGCACTACAGAGCCTTCAGCCAGGTGTTCCTCACTGCACAGATGTCAGTATCCCCCATTGTAGGTTCTACATTGAGCAAATGGATTACTAAAGCCACACATCTAGCATTGGTTAGCTTAAGCATCCAATGCAATTTTCATGTATGTGTCAGGGTGTTACTTCTGTGTGTAGGATATTTGCCTTGGAATGGGGCTATAAGGGTAAATGTGACCTAGGTATTATCCGCACACACACACACACACACACACACACACACACACACACACACACACACACACACGTGTAACATGGATGCATGTGCTCTGTGTTGAAGGCTCATCGTTCGGTCATGATAGCCCGAAATGACAGACACTGGACAACATCATAATAACAGCAGGACATTAGCTCATTGTTTTGGTCTAGCAGTTGCCACCCATACCATGACATCACTGCGCGTGGCATTAATGTGCTTGGTAGCAAATGCCACATGTAAGGTGATGAAGAGAGGCAGAACTTGTGTATACGAACAATGTGAGATATACTTAGGGTAGCAGTCCTGCTAATAATGACATCTACTAACACAGCTGGGAGAGGTCATCTTGACACCTGCACCTCAGTACCATTACACAAGGTGGCTCACACATTATGCTTGCACATGCCACTGTTCCACGTATAATGCCACTTTCCACAACCTGCTATCAATGTATGCCTTTCAGGACAGCAGGGTGTGTGACACATGCTGTAGGTAGCATCCACCAATGCGACCCAGGTAACCTATTGTCTGTCACGTCCACACATGCATGAATGTGTATACGTAACATATATATGTCAGTACTTCATGTACATGTATGCATGTGTATCACACAGCACAGACACAGATATATCATTTACAGGCCACATACAGGTATCAGGTAGTAAACCAGTATGATGTGCATATATACTGACAGGTAAGATGTACCTAGCTGTAAACATGTGTGTTTACAATAGGAGTCCATTACAACGTGTTCTGTACATGTAAGTGTTTGAGCATGCACACTGTGGCCTTCAGTGGTTAGAATCGGAGTGTATCCCAAACAGCCCTGTGCTACTAAGTGTATGAGCATACCCACTGCCACCTTGTGTAATTTGAGTCAGTGCATACAAAAAGCCCTTTGTTACTAAGTGTATGAGCATGCCCAGTATAACCTTGTGTAGTTGTAGTCATAGTGCATCGAAATGGCCCTGTGCTACTAAGTGTATGAGCATGTCCACTGTAATCCTGTATAGTGATATTAGTTGTCCATTCTGCAGATGGTCATACTCCAGTTCAGGTACCTGTTGTGCTACAACTATACCTCTCAGGCCTACCTGCGGATGCTGTGTCTTGTTTGTGCATACAGGTTGTAATGGACACCTACTTTAAACACACAGGTCTACAGCTATGTACGTCATGACTGTCAGTCTCCCTGTTGTTGTCCTCAATTGTAGAAGGGCAGTCTGACTGCCTTGGAATGTGTAATCTCTGTGGCGTGTCTTGTAACTGTGTTGTACTGTAATAGTCACCTTTAGATAGGGAGGAGTTCTGATCCCACCACTGGCAACTGTGTGCGTTTGTTTGTGTGTGTGACAGCAAATACCTGAGTGTGTCTGTCAACAAATGGCTGAGTGTGTTTGTGTGTGTCAGCAAGTGGTTGTGTGTGTGTATTTGTGTCTGCATCCTATCATGGCAGTGGGTTTTGCTGCATTCCAATGAGATACCGCCTTTTGCACTGGCCTTTATCCTTGTCAACCGCTAAACTTCTCTCTTCCCCCCCTCCCCACTGCAAGTAATTGGTCCTGTGATGTCACCCAGCTCAGACGTGTAATCAGTAAATGTAATTGTATGTGTTCTGTGGCACATACTCCAACTGCATACCAGTGTACTAGTTACCTTTACATAGGCAAGACATGTATGCACAATACTAGCAAGTGTGTGCCTGTTTGTGTGTGTGACTACCTTGTAGCCAGGCATACACATGTGTCATGTCTTTTACCACACCATAGTAGCCATCTGTGGTGACCGGTGTCTACAAAGTATTACATAGGAATGGCAAAGAATACACAGTCAAGCATGACTACAGTTGGGTATGTTATTTTCCTGTGCCACTGTCGAGCAGTAACACAGAAGTGGTCAATGGGGTGTAGGTCCATACCCATCATTCCCCCGCCCTAACTCCGCAATCCCCAGGGTATATTACATTAGCCATCATTCACCACCCCAAACTCCACATAAACAACAACCATCCCTTCTCTGGTGAACTGCTTATGATTTAAATGTTATAACACAAGAGATGCCTCTGTTTTGTGTACACGTCAGTTCCTTTGGAACCATTCTGTGTCACAAAGGGCATTCAGACGTGTGAATGTATATATATATATATATATATATATATATATATATATATATATATATATATATAGATATGTATATATATATATATATATATATATATATATATATATATATATATATATATATAGATAGATATATATATATATATATGGCTGTGGCTGTGTATATGCATATATATATATATATATATATATATATATATATATATATATATATATATGTATATATATATGTGTGTGTGTGTGTGTGTGTGTGTGTGTGTGTGTGTGTGTGTTTGTGTGTGTGTGTGTGTGTGTATACACATCCTTTAGGTGCATATAGATATATATATATATATATATATATATATATATATATATACACATATATATGTGTATATATATATATATATATATATATATATATATATATATAGATATATATATATATATATATATATATGTAGTTAAGACAGTTGTACAGATGTAGACTTGCTTTGTTGTTTCACAGAGTACAGTACATTCAAGGGTACTGTGCATATGTACACAAAGGGACTGTCCCATTTGTTTTCAGCACTGTGGAATACCTGTCATAGGATGTGCATTACAGATGCCATGATGTGCATTATAGACTCCATGCAATATGTGTACAACCCAGATGGCTTAGTGGTATGTCCAGCAACTTCAGTGTGCATGGTCTAGGATTCAAGACCTGCAAGCCTTGTTGATACTGTCAATTACGACTGCATAAGGCAGTTGTAAGCAGGTATAAATGTGTTTTCATGACAGTAAGCAAACAGGTACACGCAGGTAACAGACATGTGCAACCTGCAGTATACTTGGAATGCCCTTCTTTGGCAATCCTGCTGAAGTCACCCACCTACAAATACACTTCTGGGACTCCTTTAACCCAGGAATTTCCATGGCGTGTGCTGTAACTGTATAATGCTGTAGTGTGTTAAACTAGTTTAGTAGGTGTTCTAATCCCAAACCGGTCAACTGTGTGTGTGTCTGCCTGCCTGTGAAAGAAATGACGCTTTCAGAGTATGCGCATTCTTTACAACCCACATGACCACCTTTGGCAATCTTTCTGATGTCACCCACCTAGATATACACCTCTAGGATTGCTATAACCCGGTGTTCTCCATAGCACGTGCATTAATTGCATATTGCTATAGTGTGATAAACTAGTTAGGTAGGGGTTCCATTCCAAGAGAGGCCAACTGTGTGTGTGTGTCACTGTCTGCCTGAGACAAAAGCAATGCTTTTTAGAGTATGCACACTCTTTACAATTCACATGACCACCTTTGGCAATCCTGCTGATGTCACCCACTTAGGAATACACCTCTAGGAGTGCTGTAACCCAGTATTTTCATAGCACGTGCTGTAACTGCGTATTGCTGTAGTGTGATAAACTAGTTAGGTAGAGGTTCCATTCCAAGAGAGGCCAACTGTGTGTGTGTGTGTGTCTCTGTCTGCTTGAGACAAGAGCAATGCTTTTTAGAGTATGCACACTCTTTACAATTCACATGACCACCTTTGGCAATCCTGCTGATGTCAACCACCTAGACATACACCTCTGGGACTGCTGTAACCCAATAATCTCCGTAACACGTGATGTAACTGTGTAATGCTGTAATGTGATACACTAGTTAGGTAGGGGTTTTATTTGAAGACATGGTAGGTGTGTGTGTTTGACTGTCAGAGCCTCTGTGGAGGTGGCTACGAGTGTCTAACCACCGGACATGTTGGGGAACGGATTTTGTAGTTTTCCTATATGGTGTCCATCTTATATGTCACAACGTCCACCTCATGAGGAGTACAGATGTCAGTCAGCCAAGGGACTGTGTTGGCAAGCCATGCTCCTACATCTGGCAAAAGGCCTGGTGAACAAACTATGCAACCCTACTATTACCCGGAATACGTCCTGAACCCATGTGTTATACACAAACACACTTGCCTAGAATATCCTGCTATGTTGCTAGTACCCTGCACATTGATGACAGATAGTAGTCATGGTGTGATTGCAGTGGGCTGCAGAGGGCATGGCACCCTGTACAGCAGTACAATAGGCACATAATTGTGAATAATGTGCCTTCATTATGTTCCCACTGGATGCCTGCAGCATATTTAGTGCCATCAAATGTGATCCACAGAAGCCATACAATGCCTTACACATGTGCCCTATATGGACCGATGCCACTGACACCAGGGAATACCTGTATCATGCTATCAATGCAGGTGCAGGGTCAACCTGCTGACTATAAGCAGGTCCTGCCACACCAGGCCAGTATTGGCATATTGGAGGATAACAGTCTGTGTACACAACATGTGCCAGCCAAACCAGGTACACCTGTACATGTCACTGTACATTATTGTGGGACATGCACATCCCAGGCAATGTCCATGTCAAGGACTATCAAACACAGACATGGCATGCATTGCAATGCTATGGCCATACACAATGGTAACCAGGATGTCAGGACATTTCTCTACATTGACCGTGGAGCAGTTTTTGTATATTAGCTGAGTGAGGAACATCTTCTGGGCTATTCAACAAGAAACTTGTTTACCCATCTGTGTGGGACATTGCAGACACTACACCCCTGTACCACACTGCACTCCACTGGGTGGCATGATACCAAGGATTACCCATCACCCAGCCTTGTACAGCCATCTTGCACAGCCAACTACTACACACCCATGAAGCAATGCACACATGCATGTCAGTACTGGCAGTAATGGCACCTTGTGTTTGTGTGTGAGGTATGATGCTCCCAACCACAGTCACTCCCAGTATAACTCCCATTGGCATAATGACAAATGTCAAACACGTTCACATGCTCTAGCCCATAGAACCTCCAGATATCCCCTGTGGTGCATGTAGTACCTGTGCATTACTGCAGTGTAGCAAACTAAGTAGTTTGGGAGTGTACTTGTGGGCCTGGCAAAGAGTGTCAATGTGAGTCCATTAGAGAGTGTGGCTGTGTTGACAATGATATCTGTTCATGTGGACATCCATGTGTGCTACACGTAATGTATGTCTACTATATCTCTGTTGTAGATGTTGCTCACCAACACACATATATATTCTTACAGCACACCACCATGTCAGCTTTGTAGCACATGGAGTAACTGCATGCACTTGTAATAGTAACTGACTAGTCAGTCAGGGGTTTGAACCCCTGTACTGGTAGGTGTGTGACAGTTGATGCTTATGTTTTAGCCTCCAAGCCCTTCTCTGATGTACTTTACCTCTGTCTGTCCCTCCCACACACTCTCTGGTGGATGTGGAGATGTACACCTGCTCAGCAGCAGCTTATATTTTGTAAGTGATGGTCATGATCAGGTGATGGCCTCTGTACCTATTGCAGTCCTCCTCTAGCTGATTGCATGTGGAACACCTATGATGATGTTCCCATAGCCATTTGCATGTAAAACACAGTACAATATCTAGGAACATCATATTGGTGTTTGCCCGTGACAGTCGCTGTGAGTGGTACCTGGATCTAGTGTTTGGTAAACAACATCACAGATGATATCTGGATGTTCCTCAAACAGCATACACAATGGGAAATAGCCTAAAGACAGGAGGGTGATGTGCCAGACATGACTACAGCATGTAAGTGTAGCCATGCTTCAATGAGACTACTGCCTGTTTAACAAGTTGTGTGTGGTAATGGCTATTCTGCATGTTTTAAAACTGACAAGGCAATGCTCTGTTTTTGAGGGGACCCCCATCTGTAGGGCCATCTGTTGACTGGTCAGTGTGTGGAACCATTTGTTTCCTGTGTTACCCACTGAACACACATGTGTGAACAGCAGGAACATAGTGTGAGGATTGCAGCCAGTACATGGTGATAGTGATGAGTTACTGCCATCGCATCCCTGACTGGACTTATGTCACATGAAACTGTGGTATGACAGATACTGTCTGGGGTTCTCAGTGACATGCCAATAATGGGGCACTGTTCATAGCTGCAGTCACAAGTCTTCTACACTTTGTACAGATATCATGCAGTATATATGCATGTGTTGTGCTGGCTCTGCAAATGTAATCCATCTGTTGTGTTGGGTTGATGGTCATATCTATGCATGCTGTTATAAGTAATCCTGAATGCTGTTGACTATTACTAAGCCATATCTGTGTTTAAATTGCAACACCATAAGCTGTATGTGTTTGGAGGTCCCAGCAGAACCTCCTGTCCCACTTCAGCTGGCCATGGCACTGGGCACCAGCACATCTTTGGCCCAGCCTTGGACCTCCACCTCTGTTGGCTCTGCACCACCTTCTGGTGGTACAGCCACTGAGGATGGGGCTTGTCCCCCCTGGGAGCAGGTCCAGACAGGAACATTTCCACTGTCGTACAGTCCTGGATGTAGTCTGTAGGGGGCTCATTAAGGGGTTTTGAGGCCAGATACGCCAGTTCAAGTGCAGAGTGTCACATTTACAGGGTGAGGCTGCCCCTCCTTGACAACATCCAGCACTGCCACCTTTGCAGCTGCTTTGGTGCAGTGGTGGCTGCCCATGGCTGGGGACCTCCGTCCCACTGTTTCCATCTGGGGGCTCATGGGCTTGTGACTGCCGAACACCTCTCCCAGTCCGAGGTGCATCCCCCCACATGTGTCATATACCAACCCTGTACGCTGTCTTGTCTGTCATCCTACCGTACCTATCCTCCACGAGCATACCTACTTTCCTTCCCCCACATCCCACTCTCACCCTATGGAAACAAAAGGCCAATCAGTTCCTAGAACAACATTTGCCCCATACATAGCTGTTCATTTCACACATGTGTCCAGTGGACACAAGTAACCCTTTTAAAATGCATCACAACATACTCCAGTTGTCCTCACCCCTGTCTCTCAGGCGCAAGATCCTGGTATGGACATGACTCTTAAATGTTCCAGGTGCACGTGATGTGGACGACCCCACTTTACACACAACACTACCGGTCCCTCTATGGTTACCCCATTTACCTTTATCATGATGATGATGTCGCAAACAGCACCTTGCAAGAGTACAGTTCTCACATAATGATTGGACAGGAACTATTGTGTTAATGTAAATATAATGTAAATAGTGATGTATATGGCCAATGTACAAATGTTTGCGTGTATGAATGACACATGTCTGTCTGAAGAAGTCTTAATATTACATAGGACACCACTACATAATACAGGCATTGCTGGTGTTTCCCTTTTCATTCCTTTGTAATGCTTTGTTGTCACATGGGATCTTTCTGATACATCTATATATATGTATGCATCTATATGCTGGACATAAACACTCACACATACATCTACATGATGGAATACATTTCCTATACTGTTGAATGATTGTGCTGGATGATATATTTGTGATAAGGTCCGATGACTGTATATCTGTCATGGCTTAGTGGTAAATTACAATAGCTGTATGTGCAGGGTCCTGGTTTCCAGCCTTGCAGTGGCCATTAATTTTGTTGCTGGGCAGAACAAGGCCATTGGATACGAAGTGATTAAGGCACATTAAAGCAGTTGTGAGCGGGTGTGCTTGGATTTGCATGGTGCTAAGCAATGCTATGCTCCAGTTACAATTTCTTACACTCAGTTAGCCTCTTCATTGCTTTACCAGTGTAATGCTCGCATACTGGTGGCCAAACAGGCTTACACCCACTTACTCCCATGCTTGCAAATGCACTGCATTTGGTGTTTGCATCTGACATTCACACCCCTGCATGGGAGTGAGGACTATGATACTACCTTGTGATGCCTATTACATCAGATTACATGCCTACAGTATCGGGAAAGGCTGCCTATTAGGCGACAGCATGCCGTTCGACTGTACGGAATCCGCGGCCTGTTCAGAGTATGATTTATATTATTGGTGTGTTCCTCTTACAATCTGCACCCATCTGGCTAATACATGGGAACTGACACTCTGCAATACAAACAAGTAATTGGGTTTGGAACCCACATCCTTCAGCCAAGTCATGCTACTGCATACCTAATATTCTATCATCTTTCTAAGGTTGTCGGTGGAATATATGCTTTCTGTCCCTATCAGACCTCTCATATGTCTGGGGAAAAATACAAACTGAATCAGGGACACGCATAACAACATCAGGGACACATTTAAATTATTGGTGCTATTAACCTGACACACTGACAGACTCAGAGCATATGAATTCATACACATTTTGAGAGGTAAATGATGTTCATAACTTTTGATTGTTGTCATTATTCATTACATGTAATTCACCACCTTTCCCCCAAATGTCTCTAGTTTTAGGAGGGATTAAGTGGGACAGAGTTATAAATTAAGTCAAAATCAGGGACGTCCCTGGAAATCAGGAACACTTCAGAGGTATGGTCCCTATTTGTTCCCCCAACAGTTTATGTCCTGTCCAGTGGATGTGCTCATAGGGGTTGAGAGGTATGGGCGTCAGCTATGCCCATTTCGGAATATTACTTACATCCCCGGGGCACTCCTAATATGACTGCGCCAGCCAACACCTGCATGCCTAGGCGCATAATTGCATACCCATAGCTCCCACACCTGCCACTCCTCTACAGCACTCATCCTTACTGTGGGTGCAGGTGGGGTATAAACACACCACTAAACACTGCCCTCTCTCTCCATGTCGGGACATACATTGTACATTCTATATAAATCAGGTTATCAGGCTTGCACAACCTACTGGTCCATGTACATCTACAGCCTGGTTTGATAAGTCATTACCGGGACTGCCTCCAATCATTAATTTTTGGTGTACCATAAGGGACATCAATGTCTATGTTTCAAGATTAGATCTGGCAGGTCTCTCCCACTGGTAGTATCCTGCTCCCACTGGTAGTATCCTGCCGGTGGTCTGGAAAGCAGTGGTGTGTTTACCTTTATTATGTGTCTGTATGTCTCACCGGCCTAGCTGGGGTGGTGGGGGGAGTTGATGCTACATGTTACATGTTTGTTTATTGGACCCCTCACCCCCATATGCATGGCCTGTGAACATATGTTACTCGTAACTGCTGTATCATATCCTAGCTATATACATGTGAATATTTACAGTCATATATATATATATATATATATATATATATATATATATATATATATATATATATATCTATTTACATTACTATATACAGATATATCTGTATATGTATGCATACATGTATATGTATATTTTGCTGTCTATTTATATGCACACACACACACACACACACACACACACACACACACACACACACACGCACACACATATATATATATATATATATATCTCACAACATATGGGTCTATGGGTGTCTGCATATGTATATATTTATATGTAGGTATGTATCTGTATTCTGTCTCTGTATGTATACATTTGTACTACGGAGAGGGAGAAGTTTATCTCTATGCCACTGTGGGTAGATATACACACATATACCTCTACATATATATGTCTACATCTGGATATTCCGTTCCTTGCCATATAGATTACACTTTACTGCAGTGGGACTTGTAGTGGGTGTGGCTGCTTGTTGGGTGACGCCTCTGCCCAATGAACACATTCGCTTACATCCCTAGGGCTGTCCATATAGGCCCACATCAGCCAACACCTGCACACCTAGACCCATAAGTAGCTACCAATAGTTCCCCCACTTGCATCTCCTCAACAGCACCCATCCTTACTCTGGGTCCTGGTCTGTTCTGGACACACCAATACACGCTGCCCACTCTCCACTTCATGGGACCCATTTCATACAATTGTCTTGGCCCATGGGTCATCAGGGTTTCCCACCCTTGTATTCTGAGTATGCATACACCCCAGCCAGAATGTTCAGTCTATCACCTTCTTTTGGTCTTGCCAATTTTTGGGGTGTCCCGCAAGGGACACTCCTGTCTGTGTTTCAAGATTAGAATTCACGGGTGTATTGTGTATCCCCCCGGTTGTATCCTGCCTGTGGTCTGGGGAGCAGTGGACTCTTTACATTGTTTGCGTGTATGTTTCCCGTGTCCAGCTGGGGGGGGTGGAAGGTCATGCTACGTGTTTCATGTTTCTTGCTTGGGCTCCTCACTTCCATTGGCATAGGCTGTGAACATATGTTATTCTTGTGTGATGTTTCCTATCATAGCTGTATATCTGTGCATATCTATGCACACACACACACACACACATATATATATATATATATATATATATATATATATATATATATATATATATATATATGTGTGTGTGTGTGTGTGTGTGTGTGTGTGTGTGTGTATATATATATATATGTGTGTGTGTGTGTGTGTGTGTGTGTGTGTGTGTGTGTGTATATATATATATATATATATATATATATATATATATATATATGTTCTAATGCCAGAAAAACGAAAGACACACTGCCAACAGAGTACGGTTCCTACTACCGTCAGAATAAAAATATAAAGTCCAACCATAAACTCGCGTGTAGGAACCTGAAGGCACGCTCAGTAACAAGTAAACAGCTTCAAATTCTTCAGCTCTTCAATAAAAATACGAAAACGTTCAATGCATCGTATATATTTTATTGTTGGACAGGGGTTTATTAGTTGTTTTTGTAAACCCGATTATGAATAGTGAATGATGTTATGTTTTTAAAGTTTAATGTTACGCATAAGCGTAATATGAATGTAACGTAATAGATTTAATTGTGTTTTTATTGGTTAAGAATCTGACCAATGATGGATGTAGTTAGTATTTTTAAACTTGAAAAATGAACGTTTTGTTGAAAAGTCTGAAGAAGCCTACGGGTGAAAGCACTAACTACAATTAAAGCTTTGACAATATAACTAGGTGTTTTTGTACGTTTTCGTATTTTTATTGAAGAGCTGAAGAATTTGAAGCTGTTTACTTGTTACTGAGCGTGCCTTATATATATTTATGGTTATATTATATATATATATATATATATATATATATATATGTGTGTGTGTGTGTGTGTGTGTGTGTGTGTGTGTTTGTCTGTAAAGCAATGCATACCCCGTGCAAACATACTTACACATGCTTACTGGTGTTTATATATGCTTAAACCTGCTTACTAGTGCCTTACTCATTATGACACTGACACTTCGCTCCAGTTAAAGTTTAATAGATATTTTGCAGGTTATACAGTGGACAGATGTTGCAATATGTTCTTGTACAGATTACCGATGGTAAATGGTATGTGATGCAGTGGTATTCGGTACGGGAATGTCTGTTCGTTAGGCAGTTGCTCTAACCAAGACACTATTGCTGTGCTGCTTCATTTGCATATATACCCATATACCCATGTCTCCTGGTTCCCCAAACACACACCCCAACCCCTCCCTAACACTGCAGTCATCCATTCTCCAGGTGGATTTGTGGTGTATCCAAACCACTACACATTGGCCACTCCCTACTTCCTATAGACCCATCCCATTGGTTGACTCACTCCACGTAACCTCAGAACTCCCAGGTGTTTAGTCCACAAACATTGGTGATATGAGTGACCAAAAGAATACTATTCAAATTTTTTGGGTTGTCCCACATGGGACACACATGTGTTTATGTCAAGATTAGACTCTTATACTTCATTACATCCTTACTCCCGTTAAAATGACACTACAATAAATTAATAAGTATGACTATGTGGTAATGTACATGTTACACATGACAGCCTAATTATGTATGTCTTTGGCGTATTTCATTTACAAATAGACCAGTTTAGTAATTGGTGTTGCCATAGCTGGCAGATCACAGGAATGATTCCATGTATGGGAAAGTCCTCACGTTTGATTTTTTTCAGCACAGCACTGACTTCGGACATTGTACACACTTCTGTGTTTTAGCAGTTTCGTCCTGTCCCTCTTCTGCGCAGCCTATTATTCTATCTACTGTCAAGGTTTGTAAGGGCACATTCATGTTATTCATGTCTGCAAATGAAATTAATGTGTTACAGAGAATGTACTTCTACATATTGATGTCTGCTTATGTGTATGCATATATACTTATAACAAACTTGCTGACCTCCACGGGGCGGTCCAATTAGAACCAGCCCATCCAACCCTGGCATGCCTGGCTCCATAATTACATAAATCCAAAACATCCTCCTGCACGAACGGCTGGTGCACGGCTGGAAAACCAAACCAAAAGTGAAGAAAAGAAAACCAGCACTCAACTCCTAGAATCAGGCAATCGTTATTTAATGTCCAACTTCAAGACAGCAAAATAACATAACTGTACACCAACATGGTTGTACCAGTTTCGGTAAATCCTTCATCAGCAACCAAACATGATGTGCAAAATGAAGATACTAGTACCTTATTCATTATAACAGTGCCACTTTGCTTGAATGATATTTAAGTTAAATATCTCATGCAATACTCTTATGTTGGTTTTACGGCAAAACAACATTCATTCCACATGGAAAATGATATGTGCTATTGTTGGGCTAGAACTGTGAATGCCTGTTTGTTAGGCGGATTCTCTGAACACTACACTATTGACATTTATGTTGATTCCGCATGTTTTTGTCTATTTGAATGAATATGATGTGTAAGCTACGTAGCGTTCGAAAGACATGCGTGCGTAAATGGGCATGCCTTCGTTGAAGGTTAGGCGTCGAGCTGGCACCTCGGCGTTTCGTAAAAATTTACTGCCAATCATTAGCAGACCGGAGTTCTGCTGTGACAACCCCTTACCGGGGAAAAGCCGAAAGACAAACAACAACAACATGATGTGTAAGCTACGCTCGGCGGAGGGCAGTGACGTGCAAACACGCTGCACTTTGCTTTCACCTTCGATACTGCAGCAATTCAAATGTATAATAGCGACACAGGGAATCTAATTGTGAAAGTTCTAGGGACAGGGCTCAACATTCCACTATGTGCTTGTGTGTTTACTACTTTGATTTTATTTCACTGTTCGTGGACACTCTTGTATGCTTAGCATACATTTCGGTATCCACAGACACTGAATTACTGACTTACTATTAGTGGCGGGCTCTACTAGTAGGCATAGTAGGTTTTGCAAGTGTTGGGGCATGTTTACACCTCCGTAGAGTACTATTACATGCCCCCTGCACTCGCACACATTTCCTGTGCATGTCGAGGGTGCGGCGGCATGCCCTCATACATATTCATATGGTGCTGCTTCTCCATCTGTAGTGAGGATGCTCGATGCATGGCTAAAACCGTCCTTGCACCGAGCTTCTTGAATCCTGGGGTATATCTTTCTACTGTAGATTTTAAAATCCTGCCATGTCATGCTAGCATGCCGTGGCCCTTGCAACCCACTGACACCTCGTAGATGCAACCTAGTTACAACATACACTTGCATCCATTTTTGATCTCTAAGTTCAGAAACAAAATTGAGGAAATTGAGTAACACCTTTTAATAAAAGTTGAGAGCTTTTTTTCACTTAGCACTTTGTCAGAACAGACTAAAATTAACAATGGCAACTTAAATAAGACATAAATGTGTAACACCATGCCATGTTTTTACATCTGTTAGAAAAATGAATAGACCTAGTAGTCCCTACTGGAACTGTGTATCATGGGAAATTCAAAATCAAATCATCATGGCAGGTCCATCTCCATAAGCTATACGATAAAACAAAGAAACTCCTTAAGTAATTTAACAGATTCAAAGACTCACTTCATAAGGATAACATTAAAATCAATAGAAAAAAATAAAGAACACTAGCAGGTCCACTAAAGTAGCCCATGAACTTACAATGACCTGCACAGCTAGAGATAATTATAAATCCTCCTTTAGCTATGCCACAAAACAAAAAAATACAATACATTGCTATGAATTTATTCACAATGATGCCTTCTATTCTAACCCAAAACATTACCGTATCCTTGCAAACGAATTTCAAGTGTCAACTTCACCCAAAAGACTGCTATTCACAGCCCAGAAACATCTTAATCCCTGCCCTCCCACAATTATATTTAAAGATCATTTACTGGAAGTGTTAACCAAGACAGAAATGCTTCCTCCATGGGACTGGACAAATCTGGTTACTTAATTAATAGTGTATCTTATTAAATATATCAAAGAATTTGTAAAGACACCTGTGACGCTCTTGCACTGGCCCAGTAATCAAGGAGCCTCAATCCTCACCACTAGCACCAGTGAGGGGACATCCACATTGGGAGGATAACAAGTACACACACAGTAAAGTATAATATACCTTAACAGCACACAGAGATCACAGTCAGTCTGGGGTTGGTTTCACCCTTTCTCTCCAGATCCCCCATAAGACTCCCCACTGGCACAGCTCTAGGGTACAGATCTCAGTCTACTGGTCAAGCCAAAACCTCTAGCACCCTCACTGTCTAACCAGTGCTTCGTGTCCCTGCCCAAGTAGCTCACATACACACACTCACACACACACACACACACACACACACACACACACACACACACACACACACACACACACACACACACACACACACACACACACACACACACACACACACACACACACACACACTTTGAAATATGAGTTATATACAAACAGACAGACACTCCTGGGGAAGGCTGATTGACACAGGTTCTCCAGCTATGTCCCCTTCTCTCATAGGTTAATAGGTTCATAGGTAAGTACTAGGCTGTCTGGCCGAGGGCATTTATAAGTCTAGCCAGAATGTGTTGGCTTTCACCGTCCCCTTAGATTAGTTCCCTGTGCCTCTGTCCAGCAGAGCCATTAGTTCCCTGTGCCTCTGTCCAGCAGAGCCACTGCAGTAATCCCCGGGGTAAATTTACTGTTTCCCATCCACTTGTCAAGGTTTCTCTTGAAGAGTGTTAGTGAGGGGCTCTGCCTAATGTAGACTGGAATCCTGTTCCAAAGCATGGGGAGTCTCTGGGACAGGAATCTATCCCTCCAACATGTCCTATTGTTGTGGTGAGGTTTAGATCCCTAGAGAGCGTGGCTCTCGGGGATTTGTTTTTTTTAGATGGAGTATGTCCATCAATTCTGGGTTGGGCTTGGCCTTGTATGTCAGGCAGAGATCACCTCTGACTAAGCAGTATGCAACCACGTACAGCTGGAGTTTCTTCAGTCGGGCTGCATAGGGCATCTGTTTGAGACCAGTAATCCTCTTGGTGAGGTACTTCTGTTGTCTTTCCAGCTGTTGCAGGTGTCTTGTAAGGTACACCCCAAATGGAGCATTGTTCTCTATGATGAGTCTGATGAGTGATGAGTATAGGGGCACAATAACCTCTTTTGTTCTAGATATGAACCCTTTTATTATTATGTGGGCCACATAGAAGGATTTTCTAACCACCTTGGCAATATGATTATCAAAGGAGAGATTACTATCTACTTGGGTCCCCAGATCCCTTATTACAGTTTCTGTACTTAGGGGACTATCACGTATGTGGTAGTTCACGGGTACTTTGTTTTTTTCGAAAGGGATGACTATGCACTTTTTGGCATTTAGCTTGAGGCCATGATTTTGACACCAGGTATCTGTCTCAAAGAGACCCTTCTGGAGGATGTCTCTATCAGCCGGAGAGTCAGTTATGGCCCCCAGTTTGCAGTCATCTGCGAACTTGGTCAGCTATAATCCTCCTGTGCTTGCCTGTACCTCTGAGAAGTATATACCAAACAGGAGGGGTCCCAGGACTGAGCCCTGGAGGATGCCACTTGTAACCGGTTTAGAGTCAGACCTAAAGCCTGCAACTCTCACCCTCTGGTTTCTATCCGTGAGCCAATTGGCAACCCATCTCATGACGTAGGGGTTTATGTTCAGGCTGGTGAGCTTGTCTATAATACCAGAATGGGGAATGGTGTTGAAAGCCTTTGCAAGGTCTAGGTCGGGTGTGTGTGGACCTCCATTCAAATCAAAACCAAGGACATCTAAAGGTGTTACTGATCAGTGTTAGGAGTGTAAACCAGAAACTCCACTCAAGAAGTTCTCCTCCCACTTAAGAATGCTCTCCAGACTATAAGGTAGAAATCACTGACACCAACCACTATTTATCAGCTACTAATAGGCCCTTCCCAAAGGGTGAGCAATTTCACTGTGTAATGTTATTATTATCCAATTAGTAAGTGTGATGAACACAAGGCTATTGGAGTGGCTTTGTATAGTATCACCAGATACATGCAAGTACTCTAGAGCTTAAATTATCTCTACACAAAACAGCCACAGCTGAAAAGTTAAAAAATATTTAATAACAAATAAAAACAGAAGACAATACTTATTAATTCAACACAATGACAATAAAGAGTTCAGAAGTCACAGGAAAATGTTTTAAAACAATATTGTAGGATAATCTGACATAACTATAGAAAACAGCTACACTAATCAGGCTATATTCTATCTATCTCTAAGAGAAATACTAAGTTCTAAATAACTTTACTTACATACAGAGCAAGCAAGTACTGGTGAGTGGATGTTCTTACTTGATCCAAGACAAGATACAAAATGGTCAGTCTTGCTCTCTGAGAAAGTCTTAAATTGATAATACACAGTACTGCTGATTCATCTTAGATTACATCATTTTTATCACTTCTCCTTTAGTTCCCAGGCTAACAGAAACTCAAAATTTGCATTTTTTTGTAAGCTGCCCCTGTCAGGAAACCACAGCAATAAAGGACACTTTACATATAAAATCTAGTAGTTATCTCTGTCTTAAAACAATAGAAAGAATTAGCTAGCCCAGACATCTTGTCTCCAAGCTTGACATCAAACACAGTGTTAAAATTCTTTACTTAACAGGTTTCTTCCAGCAGGGTGCACTGTGGTTACATTTCTGAAGCTCAGTACAACATATAGTTTAATCATAACATATAGTTCTCTATACATTTTAAAACAAGCCTGTGGATTATATTAATATTTACAATGACATAGAATTATCTACAAAATTCTATCTGGCTAGGCTGGCAGCCCCTCAGTTTTTCACAACCCCCAAAGACTTCTAACCAGATGATCACAAGCTAAAGTACCTGAGCTACAAAGAGATGTTAGCCTTTTTTCAATGTCTCACAGAATTTTGAGGGAATTTTTCTGGTTTGCTTACCATGCCATTAGAGAACAGATTGCTCTGACCCTCATGTTTCTCTGCAAGTCCAATATCTCCACAAATACTAGAACCAAGGACCTAAATCTTCACCTACAACGAAATAAAACACATTTATTTATTTTACATTTGTATACTGGGAATGTCTGACTGGACATAGCTGCCTGTTTTCAGCAGAGGCCTGAGGAGAAAAGTTCCAGAGCATTTGATAATATACAATACATAAGATGTTTGCATAAGCACAGTCGTTTAGACATACAATTAGAAAATATAGCAGGTAATAACAAATGATTGTATAGACATACAGTTAGTTTAGTAGAGGTAATACTGGAATTGTAATGAAGAGAAAGAGAAAAAAAACAAAGAACGACTAAACAGTTTGTCTGAGGAGAAATTAACAAGTTCATATTAGGATCAATAACATAATAAGGGAAAGTTGTTCAACTTAATCTAGGGGAGAGATAGTAATTTAGGATAGGTGATAGGACAAAGGGGAGTATGTGGCTGAGAGTGGGTATCTAAAGCGGGGTTATATATAGTGCATCTGTGGGAGTTTTCAAGCAGATGTAAGATAATGGGTAATGGAAAGGCACTAGAATATCTCAGCCATGTGCTAGGCAGTTGGATGTCCAAGAGTTATTTTGGAGGCAACTAAGCTGTTTTTTGAAGATGGTTTTGTTAGAATGAACCCTGATTTTGAGTGGTAGGGAATTCAAAGTCTTGGCAATGTTACTCGAATATAGGGAGTCACCAGAGCAGTAATGGCTTTTGGAGATTGCAATTAGAGCCTTGTTAGTCGATCTTAGTTCTCATTTATTGGAGTAGAGGGTGATCAGGTCTTGTAACAGAGGAGTTTTTTGGGATGGTACAGTATTTGGTGAGCTAAAATAAGTTGGTTAAGGGCTAAGGTGTTTGGGAGTTCCTGCCAGGAAAGTTGCTTTAAGGCCTGACAGTGATGAGTCTGATAGGAGGAATTTGTGGCAAATTTTGCTATTTTGTTGTAGCATGCAGATACTTTGTTTAAGTCGCTCTTGTTTAGATTAACTAGGACAGGATGGTGGTGGTGCTGCGGTAACGTTGTCACCTCACAGCAAGACGTTGTCCTGTTCGATTCTCAGCTAGAGTGTCTACTGTGGAGACAATGGTGAATGGGCGTACCTTCGTTAAAGGTTGTGCGTTAGGGCCAGCAACTCAGCACGTAAAAAATCAACTGCCAATCATTAGCGGACTGGAGTTCCGCTGTGGCAACCCCTAACCAGGAAAAGCCGAAAGACACAACAAGGACAGGAGAGGCATAGAGTAAGGTTGACAGAAGATGGGTATGAGCTAGGATGACTTTGCTGTTGTTAGGAAGTTTTTACATCTGTAAAGAATATCTAGTTTTTTTGTGGAATTTGCTTATCATTAGAGCTATAAGTTTATGAAATTTCATATTGTGGCCAATGATGACCCTTAGTAATTTGGTTTGTGCGACAGGGGAGATAAGAGTATTGTCTGATGCAGAAACAGTGAATGGGGAATGGGTACCATTGCTTTGGAGGGATAGAAGAGAATAACTTGGGTCTTTTGAGGATTTAGTATTAGATGGGAGTTTGATAGCCAGGTTTTTATGGATGTAAAGGCCTCTAGTTGTTGGAAGGTAGGTGGCAGAGCAGATTAAGGTGGAGTCATCAGCATATTGAACCAAGTTTGTGAGATGGGTGCTTTATGAAGGTTATTTGTGAATATAGTGAAAAGTAGGGGTCCTAGGATTGATCCTTGGGGTACTCCTAGCTTCACGGGAAGAAGGGGGAAAGGGAGTCTTTCCACTGAATGGCTTGTTGTTGCTGGGAGAGGTAGTCTTGAAACCATAATAGTGTGGGGGTAGTTAGTTTTAATTCTGAGAGTGCTGTTAGCAGTTTTGTATGGGAGACATTGAAAGGATAGCTTTATAACCCAGCACCTCCTAAAACTCTGGAATCAACTTGCCATACATATTAAGCAGTATAACTGTTTTCCATTAAATACAAACTAGACGACTGGATGAGTATTCACAAATGTAAACTAAGATTAACTGGTATGGTCTTCCTCTAGGTTCTGACAAGGCATGAATGATCATAGGAATCAGTGACTTTGAAATATCTATTAATCTACACAAGAAATACCCCCTGGTGTTAGGATTATAATGACATTTGAACCCTATAACTGTGTGCAAAACTTACATGATATCTACCATCAATATACTTACAGTATATGCACATCCCATAATAAAGGTATCCATGGATTTAAGCTGTGATGTGCTTGCATCAAACATGTTACTTATTTCAAACAAATATTTTAAATTAGAGAATCTTATATTCACAAATCCTGGTTAATTATCTGGGATATGTTGTGGTATTAAAACTTAACAGTCATTAAAATGATATTTTTAATACAGATACCATCTAAACTGAATAACACACAAATCAAAATATATAACTAGTGTTTGTATGCACTTGAAGATCAACCAAACTACTGCTCTGAACTGGTGGGAAATTGACGTTCCTATATTTCACTATGTTTCATGCAATAGATTCAACAAATAGTGGGGGATAACCCCTCTATGGAAAAAAAAAGACAAGTCAGTCAATATTTCTATTGCTTTCAAGAAAGCTGAATCTCTAGAAGTCAGTCTGGATACAAGAACAAAATGTACTTTCACAGCATGTTATTAACGGTCAAATGTTCTTATTTTGCAGGACTCCTAAGCTTGAGATGTTGACCTAGTGGATTTTACTAAAAAATCTATTCATATGGTCCAGATAAAGAGGTTTTGAATAAGAAATGAGTTATGAAAACACTAATTCACTTTTCCCGGTTAGGGGAGCCACAGCGATCACCTTGTCCTCATCATTGAGATGGCAGTGGGAGTTTTACGGAGTTGCCAGCCCCAGCCAACCACCCAAACAGACACACACACCACACACACACACCTAGGGCCATGTCAATCCCAATCCACCTGCAGCATGTGTTTGGGAGTGGGAGAGCACCCGGAGCACCCCCCACGCCACCAGACTACAGACAGGACATGCAGACAGAAGCCACCAGCCAGCAGGGATCGGGAGAAGAACGAGAACCTTTGGCAATGCTAACCACCACACCACCACCCCACGTGAAAACACTAATTCACCTATGTTACTTTAATTTCTGGAACTTTTTTTCTTTTTGAAGGAGGAAAAGAATCTCATATATTGTTAGCCTACCCCCTTAGATTAGTTCCCTGTGCCTCTGTCCAGCAGAGCCACTGAAGTGATCCCCGAGGTAAACTTTCTGTTTCCCATCCACTTGTCAAGGTTTCTTTTGAAGAGTGTTAGCGAGGAGCTCTGCCTAATGTAAATTTGGGATCTTGTTCCAAAGCATGGTAAGTCTCTGTGACAGGAATCTATCCCTCCAGCACATCCTATTTATTGTTGTAGTGAGGTTTAGATCCCTAGAGCATGTGGCTCGAGGGGATAAGGTTTTCTTTAGGTGGAGCATGTCCATCAATTCTGGGTTGGACATGACCTTGTATGTCAGGCAAAGATCACCTCTGAGTAGGCGGTATGCAACTGAGTACAACTGGAGTTTCTTCAGTCGAGCTGCATAGTGCATCTGTTTGAGGCCATTGATCCTCTTGGTGAGGTACTTCTGTGGTCTTTCCAGCTGTTGCAGATGTCTTGTAAGGTACATCCCAAATGGGGCATTGTACTCTAAGATGGGTCTGATGAGTGATGAGTAGAGGGGCACAATGACCTCTTTTGATCTGGATGCAAACCCTTTTGTGATTAGGTGGGCCACATAGAAGGATTTTCTAACCACTTGAGCAATGTGATTATCAAAGGTGAGATTACTATATACTTGGGTCCCCAGATCCCTTATTATGTCTTCCATATTTAGGGGACTACCACCTATGTGGTAGTTTGTGGGTACTTTGTTCTTTCCAAAGGGGATGACTATGTCAGCCGGAGAGTCAATTATAGCCCCTAGTTTGTAGTCGTTTGCAAACTTGGTCAGCCATAGTCCTCCTGTGCTTGCCTGTACCTCTGAGAAGTATATGCCGAACAGGAGGGGTCCTAGGACTGAGCCCTGGGGAACACCACTTGTAACTGGTTTAGAGACGGACCTAGCTCCCACAACTCTCACCATGTGGGTTCTGTCCGTGAGCCAGTTGGCAACCCATCTTGTGACATAGGGGTTTATGTTCAGGCTGGTGAGCTTGTCTATAATACCAGAATGGGAAATGGTGTTGAAGGCCTTAGCGAGGTCTAGGTCAGCTGTGTGTGCCACCTTTCCCTCATCTATAGCCTTGGTAACTGTCTCAAAGAAGTCCACCAGGTTTAGGAGGCATGATCTGCCCTTAACAAAGCCAAACTGGGTAGGGTCCAGTGTTTGGAAGTTCCCAATGTCTCTGTTAATGAGTTCCATGATGATGCGCTCCATAGCCTTGCAGACCAAGCTAGTCAGGCTTATAGGGCAATAGTTCTCAGGGTTTGTTATGGCTCCACCTTTGTGGAGTGGAATAACCATTGTTATGTGCCACTCTATGGGTATGTAGCCTATGGAGAGGCAGAGTTTGAACAGTGTGTTTAGGGGAGGGGTTAGTTCATCTTTGAGCTCGTGTAAGACGCAGTCTGAGACACCATCTGATGCTGTGTTTTTGGCTTTGGAGAGAGCTGTTTTAACCTGGGTGTCTGTGATTTCAGGGACTCTACATTCTTCTGGTATGGTTATGGGCCCTTTTGGGGGTGAGAGGGGGATGAAGGTTGCACTGAACCTGTCTGCCAGGATGTTGGCGATATCAGTCGGTTCAGTGTATTTTGTGCCATTCTGTACTAACTCCGAGCAGGTCTGAGTATTGCCACTTAGATTCTTGACATAGCTAAAGAATGCCTTGTGGTTATTTTTGGAGTCCTTGGCAATTTTTCTTTCAAAGCTCACCTTGGATGATTTTATGAGGGATCGTAGTTTCTTGCTGATACTGATCAGGGATGTCTTCCCTTCTTGGGATTTTACTCTTTTCTGTACTAGTTTCCTCCTTTTATTGTATAGCTTGTTTATGGCAGGAGTCCACCAGACTGGTTTCCTTTTCTTGGAGAAGTGAGTCTTGGTTTTGCTTGGGATGGCACGATCCATGCAGTCTTGTAGCTGCCCATAGAATGCATTAGTAAAGGATTTTGCAGCTTGCCAGTGTTATCCTTCAGAATGGGGGCTTTGAAACTTTCCACCTCAGTCTTAAGCAACATGAAGTTTGCTTTTGAAAAGTTTTAAGTAGTTCTCCCAGTTAATGTTTGGGTAATTGAAATCACCAGAGCATCCGCCTAACGAACAGGCGTTTCTGGTTCGAGTCCCACTGCAGCATATATCATTTTCCATGTGGAATGTGTATATGAACACATTTTCACATCTTTATGCTGTATAACCTACATAATAACATGTAAATGTGAACTGAAGTACTGCATTAAATGTTTAATTAATTTACTTTAATTAAAGTGTTAGTGTCATAATGAATAAGGCACTAGTAAGCAGGTTTAAGCACAAATAAGCAGTAGTAAACGTATATAAGTACTAGTAAGCATGTTTAAGTTCATTTGCATGGGCTTAATCAGTGCCTACACACATTAAGCATAGTAGAAGCATAGTAGAAGCTAACTGAATTTAAGAAACTGTAATCGGAAGTTAGCACTGTTTACCGTCATGCAAACCTGCACACACCTGCTCACAACTGCTTAAAAGTGCTTTAATCACTCTGTATCGAATGGCCCGTGTTCTGGCCAGCAACAAAATAAATGGCCTCTGAAAAGCTCGAACCCAGGACCCTGAACACCACAGCCAATGTGATTTACCACTAAGCCATGACAGATATACATAAATTTGATGTTATCACAAACATATCATCCAGCACAGTCATGCAACAGCATAGGAAATGTATATAATTATGTAGATGTATGTGCATGTGTATGTACAGATATAATATATATATATATATATATACACACACACACACACACACACACACACACACACACACACACACACACACATATATATATATATATAAAAAGAATGAATGTCGTGACAATAAAGCATACAAAAAAATGAGAAGGAAAACAACAGCAACACCTGTATTATTTAGTGCTGTCATCTCATGTCATATCAAACTGGGCAGGGGTGAGCAAATCACTGCCTCACAAACCACAGGTAGGATACTGCCAGTGGGAGTAATATTGTTGACCTGCTAAGTCTACCTTACAAACAATTACAAGGTAGTCCCTGGTGGGACTACCCAAAAATTGCAGGTTGTTTGGACTTCCGACCATTACACAAGCCAGAGCAGGTATGTTCAAGGACTAAAAGGTTGGGAGACCCTGATGATACATGGGTTGAGACAACATACGTGTAGGGTCCCTAACGCTGGGGAGAGGGCAATGTGTGGAGGTGTGTTATGGCTGGGATAGCAACTGGAGAATGGATGGTTTGTGTGTATGTGGAACTCGGTTGGGGTGGAGGAACCATGGGTATGAAATATGGATCCAGACATGTCAGGGTTGGATGGTCCGGTTCTAATTGGACTGCTTTGTGGAGGTCAGCGATTTTGTTATAAATATATATGCATACACACATACATACATCTATATGTCAAAGTACATTCCCTGTACCACATTCATTCCTTTTGCAGACATAAATAACATGAAAATGACCCTACAAACCTCGACAGTAGATAGAATAATAGGCTGTGCATAACCATAAATGTAATAGGTTCATAGGTAGCTACTAGGCTATCTGCTGAAGGGCATTTATAAGCCTAGCCAAGGTGTGTTGGCTTACGCCGCCCCATTGATCAATTTACTGAGCCTCTGTCAATCAGAGCTATTGAACTGATCCCAGTATGTCCCAATCTTTGCCCCCCCACCCCAATTATATTTGGCTTTGGCAAGACGTCTTACATTAAGAGGTTGAGAGGTATGATTCTCGTGTATGCTTAGTTGTGTTGTTTGGCTTCTAAGGCTCAAGTCATGAATGAATGGAATCCTGACTCACTGGAACAGTCTGCATACTTGGTTAAAATATGTTAAATAAACATTTATTTATAGTCCATTACAGAAAAGACGGTGACCCCTTTCTCTGCAGTGTGGCTTATATATCCCGACTCAATTTCATGCAAAATGCATGGCCTTTGTAACAGTGCAGGCCTTACTTAGACTGTCATGAAATGCTTGTCATCCATATATAGATATATTTATTTATTTGCAACATTTGCACGATTTTGCTGGGATATAAAATTCCAAGGCAAAATCAGTTGTTGTTCTGTTTCCATTGTATATTGCAGTACTATAATATTAGAGTTATGAGAAGATAGAGGGAAGGGACGAATCTGCAATAATTCAGAGTTGTGTATTATGTTTCGAAGTTAGTGCTGTTCTCAAAAAAATAAAATGTGAGGACTTTCCCATTATGAAATATTTGAATCAGTCCTATGATTTGCTGGCTATGTCAATGCCAATCACTAAACCGGTCCTATTTGTAATATAATGTTGCCAAACTCGTACATCATTGGTTTTCATGTGTAATGTGTGTGGTATCATATAGTTTTAGTTATTAATTTATTTTAGTGTCTTGTTACCTGGAGTAAAGAAGTAATGAAGTATAGAGTATAATCTTGAAATAAAGACATGTGTGTCCCTGGAGGGACAACCCAAAAATTGTGAATAGTGTCCTATTGGTCAATGTTTGTGGACTAAAAGTTTGGGATGTCTGAGGATACTTGGATTGAGTCAACCCATGGGATGAGTCCAGAGGAGTAGGGAGTGGGCAATGTGTAGTGGTGTGGCTACACCGTGCTTCCAACTGGAGAGTGGATGACTGATGTGTCAGAGAAGTGTCGGGGTGGGTGTTTGGGGAACTAGGATCCATGGGTATATGGGTATATATGCAAATGAAGCAGCACATCAATAGTGTAGTGGTTAGAGCACCCACCTAGCAAACAGGCATTCCCAGTTCGAGTCCCACTGCAGCACATATCATTTTCCATGTGAAATCTGTATATGAACATATGTGTACATCTTTTTGCCGTAAAACCTACATAACATTTAAATGTGAACTTGAGTAATGCATGAAATGTACATGTGAAGTGTCAGTGTCATAATGAATTTAGGCAGTAGTAAGCAGGTTTAAGGACAAATAAGCAGTAGTAAGCGTGTTTAAGTGCGTTTGCGTGGGGGTAAGCATTGCCTACACAAATGAAGCAAAGTAGAAGCTGAGTGAAAAAACTGTAACCGGAGGTCAGCAGTGCTTATTGTCGCGCAATCCTGTGCAATCCCGCTTACAACTGCTTAAAAGTGCCTTAATCACTCTGTTGCCAACGTCCCTTGTTCTGCTCAGCAACAAAATAAACTGCCTCTCCAAGGCTCTAACCCACTGCACTCAATACATAAAGTGATTTACCACTAAACCATGGCAGATATACATAACCTAAAGTTTTCACAAACATATCCTGCAGCACAATCAGTCAACAGTACAGGAAATGTATTATTATCACACCACATAACCTGCTAATGCAAGAAGTCTGGACAAAGTATGCCACACTGTGGGTACAAATAGGGATACATGTCAACTAATGCTCTGTTACATTGAAAATGTTGCTAGTTACACAGTTATATGTATTAGAACACATATGTGGAAGGAGATGAAGTCTGAAACACAAAAGTGTTGCCACTAGTTACTGACTTCAATGCTGCGATCATCCATGACAATTGCCAAGTGAAGGAGGAACAGGCCAAAATATGAGCTGAAAATGCATGGACATATGGACAGATATAGCTGTAAATGTAGACAGATAGACAGCTATATGTACACACACACACACACACACACACATATATATATATATATATATATATATATATATATATCAATGTATGACTCACAAATAATCATATAACAGCAATTGTATATAGATACATACATATGTTCATATGTATGTATGCATATATATATATATATATATATAGATATAGATACATATATATATATATATATATATATATATATATATATATACAGATGTATATATCTATAGATACATGCATATATATAGATATAGCCATATGAGATATGTATAGGTACAAACACATATACACACACAAACGGTATCAGTAGCCATACATATGTAGAAGTAGTGTGGAAGTACTGGGTGCAAATATATCCCTCAGCCACAAGCCCTTCAACTGGCACCTGTGAAATGTGTAGTGTGGCAACCATTGCCACAAATGAGAATACTGACATTAAACATATACCCACCCACAATTCAAAGGACATGACACGACACACAGGTATGCATACATAGATGACCTTTATTCCTGTACTATACAATGATATATGTCAGTACTGACACCACATACGGTTTGAAATATGTAATCAGTCATGAATGCAAGGCCCACACAAAACAGTAGATGCAAGCGATGTGTATATATACCATACTATGCTGTCTAGGCCAAGGCCTCCAATTAGTACAACAGTAGGAACAGGATTCGCCTTCAGGATATGTAACAATCAACAATTACACATGTAGTTCAGCAGCCTCCAATTACACCCTGTAGTCAAACCCTAGGGGGAAAAGTAGCAGTTGTGTTAATGTCACAGTATCTTGTACATATCATTGCTTAACCTAACACCTTACTATCACACTGAATGACCCTCTTCTTAACAGGTATATCACTGGAAAGGTGCCATAGCCTAGGTTAATGGCATAGAACCCCTCCCCATAAAAGGCTGTACAAGGGCAAGGAACACTGTGTACCACACACTTAGCTTAGGAATGTACAAGGGCACAACTGTGTTGTCCAGCTATTGCCCCCATATATATGGACATGGCCCAATAGTTGGTGTGGGAGTCCATGACATGACTGGGATGACAGCAGTAATGCTAGTGGTAAATAATGATAGGCCATTACCTAACAACCCTTCCTGTATCACAGCAGGGCAAAGACTGGCATATATGTGGAGGACAGAGGCAGGAACATATGGCCATATTTGCATTATTGCTGTTATACACCCTGGAAATTGCTGGTGTTACAGGATTCGTTGCAGCATACCCTTATACAGGGATACAACATTGAAATACAAATGGATGTAGCCATGTACTGATAGCACTCAACAAACAGAATGCCACAGATATATTTGGGACAATACTTGTGTGGTGCACAGACAAAACCCCTGGTATCATACAGATAGGCCCACAGTTGAGAGCTATGCAGACAGACATTCCATGAAAAAGTACCATGTACACAGAAACTCTATAAGAACAGCAAGATGCATTGCACACAACAACACTACTCATGCTGGCTGTAGGTCCGGAACCTTACCCAAATGTGGATTTGGCCTGTGTCTGCAGGTTCTGCTGTAAGAGGTATTGCTACCTGCTGTCTGTAACACTGATGTCCACACATAGGAAGTCTGTCTTCCATTCTGTAAAGGTGAAAGGACAACACCCACAGAAGGCAGCAATTTATAGTACAGGGTTGCCATGACAGTGGTTATCTGAAGTAGTACACAGCAGGTGGCATGCAATTAGCAAATGGTGGACACTGACTGGTGGAGAGGCCACCACCTGATCATGTGCAATACCAACAAAAGCAAGCTGCAATCTTTTCAAACCAGCTCAATCACTCTACTGGAGAGACTTTGAGAGAGACAGAGATGGAAAGAGAGAGAGTGAAACACTTCAAGAAGGTTCACAAAGCTCAGGGTTGTGTTACAGTGGAAACAACATAACAGGTATGTGAAACAGATATGCATTTACTGGCATGTTCATAGGTTCATAGGCTGGTACTAGGCTATCGGCCCTAGGGCTAAGCAAGCCTAGCCATAACAATTCCCTGGATATTTATTCCTACAATATTTACTTCTCTGGACCCCTGTCTAGCGGGGCGACTGACATGATCCCCGGGGTGAATTTCCTATCTCCCATCCAATAATCAAGGTTCCTTTAGAAGAGGGCCAATGAGGCACTCTGCTTGACATGTATGGGCAATCTATTCCAGAGTATGGGGAGTCTCTGGGTCAGGAACCTATCTCTCCAGCATGTTTTGTTCATTGTGATGACAAGGTTTAGATCCCTGGAGTGTGTGGTTCTGAGGGATTGGGATTTCTTCAAGTGGAGCATGTCCAACAGCTCAGGGTTTGACATAGCCTTGTATGTTAAGCAGAGATCACCTCTGAGTAGATGATATGCCACAGAGTATAGCTGGAGTTTTTTTTAGATGGTCAGTATATGGCATCTGCTTTAGGCCTGAGATTCTTTTAGTGAGGTATTTCTGTGGCCTTTCCAGCTATTGCAGATGTCTTGTGAGGTATACCAAATGAGGCATTATACTCTATAATGGGTCTAATGAGGGATGAGTACAGTGGGACAAGGACCTCCTTTTTCCTGGATGAAAAGCCCTTAGTGATGAGGTGTGCCGCATAGAAGGATTTCCTGACTGTTGTGGCGATGTGGTTATCGAAAGTGAGACCACTGTCCACCTGTGTCCCTAAGTGTCTCATCACACTTTCGATGTTTAGTGTCCTGCCACCTATGTAGTAATTCATGGGTACATTTTTTTTACAAAGGGGATAACTATACAATTCTTGGCATTAAGCTTGAGCCCATGTCTCTGGCAACAGGCATCTGTTTCTGTAAGGCCCTTTTGTAGAATAGCCACATCATTTGGGGATTCAGTAATGGCTCCCAGTTTGCAGTCATCTGTGAACTTTGTTAGCCAGAGTCCCTTTGGGTTGGCCTGTACTTCAGAGAAGTAGATGCCAAACAAGAGTGGTCCCAGGACTGAACTCTGAGGTACTCCATTTGTCGCTTGTCTGGTGCTGGATTTGGAGTCTGCTACTTTTACAGTCTGGGTTCTGTCAGTAAGCCAGTTGGCAACCCATCGAGTGATGTAGGGATTTATGCCCAGCTTAGTAAGTTTATCTATGATTCCAGAGTTGGGGATGGTGTTGAAGGCCTTGGCAAAGTCTAGATAGGCTGTGTGGACTGCCTTACCCTCATCCACAGCTCTGGAGACTGATTTGAAGAATTCAATCAGATTCAGGAGGCAAGATCGGCCCTTCACAAACCCAAACTGGGTGGGGTCCAGTGTTTGAAGCTTGCCAATGTCTTTGTTTATAAGTTCCATGATAATGCATTCTGTGTCCTTGCAGACCAGGCTTGTCAGGCTGATGGGATGGTAGTTCCCGGGATCCAAGGCGGATCCTCCCTTGTGGAGCGGGATAACTGTAGCTGTGTGCCATTCAGTGGGCACGAAGCCTGAGGTGAGCCTATGATTACACATGACACTTAGGTGAGGTGCCAGTTCATTTTGCAGTTCATGTAGTACACAGCCTGGGATGTCATCTGGTCCCATGGATGCTGTATTCTTAGATTTGGAGAGTGCGGTTTCTACCTGTGCGGCCATGATTACCAGAATTTGGCAATCTTTTGGTAATGAGATGGGCACTTTGGGGGTGAGAGGGGGTGAAGTTGGCACTACATTGATCTGCCAGGATATTGGCAATATCCTTAAGAATCAGTATATTTAATGCCATTCTGTTGTAGCTCAGAGCAGATCTGAGCATTGTCATTTAGATTCTTGACATATCTATAGAATGCCTTGTGGTTGTCTTTGGAATCTTTGGCAATTTTATTTTCATAACTAGCTTTTGAGGATTTTATGAGGGATCTCAGCTTCTTACTGAGGCTGGTGAGGGAGTCTTTTGCATCCTGGGATTTTCCTCTTTTATGCAACAGTTTCTTCCTTCTGTTGTATAGTTTGTTTATAGCAGAGGACCACGAGATTGGCTTCCTTTTTTGGAAAAGAGCATCTTGGTTCTATTTGGGATGGCACAACTGATGCATGAGTGGATGTGCTCATACAGTGCCTTTGTGTAGGATTCTGCAATTGAACTTCCAGATCCCGTCTGCGTGGGTGTCGTGAAGTTTGTCATTTCTGACTTCAGTAGCATGAAGTTGGCTTTGGAGAAGTTTTTTAAGGAGGTTTCCTTACTGGGGGGTGGGGGTGGGATGTGGATGTCAAGGATGATTTGCTTGTGGTCTGACCTGATCAATCAGGGGTTGACCACTGGTGTGGAACATCTATCTCCCATGTTGGTAATGACCAGGTCTAGGATATTGGACCCCCTGGTGGGACAATGGATTAGTTGATCCAGGGCATTGGAATTTATGAATTCCAAGAACCGTTGGGAAAAGGAGTTGGTACCCGAATAGTTTTCCCAGTTAATGGCAGGGTAGTTGAAATCACCCAGTATTAGGATGTTTGGTTGTACCTTAATATTTTCCAGTATGTTTAGAAAGGTGTAGTGAGAATCTTGGGGCATGGTGGAGATATGTAGCAAGCTATAATTTGGATTGCAGTCTTAGTTAGTTGCACCTGGAGAATTTCAGATGCATTGTGTTGGGTAAATAGCCTGGAGGTGTGAATATCCTTGGTGAATATGGACACTCCTCCACCTTTAGTGTTTCGGTCTTGGTTTTGTGGCCGAAAAGTGTGGTAAGAATTGTAGCCTGATATTGCAGGGGTGCTCTCTGGTGCATTGAACCAGGTCTCAGTTACTGCACATATATCGATGTTCTCCATTTTTAGGAGTGCTTCAAGAGAGTGCATTTTGAGGTTTAGACTTCTAGCATTGAGTAGCATTACCTTCAGATTTTGCATGCTTGTATCTGTTACGGTGGTGTTTTTATCCTTTGAACCTTCCCTAAAAAAGGCACTAATGGGGTGGCAAGAGCTTTAGCCAGTAACCTGAATCCCATGGGTGACAGGTGCAGACCATCTCTGGCAAAGCATCATGGTTTGTCGATCATGTCTTCCCAAGCAAATACTGGATCCCCTTTAAATAACACCAGAAGCTTAGCCAATTGTTGAAGTCAATTATTTTGTTCTTATACTGTGGTATCATTCTGGGTGAAGGCAGGATGCTACTCAGGGCTAGGGTCATACCTGCCTGGGTCACATGATCCAAAAGCTCTTCCATGTCTCTTTTCATGTAGTCCAGGGAGGTACGTCTCAAGTCATTCACTCCAGCATGGACAATGACAAAGTCGTATTTATACTTGTTGTGGAATGACTTGAGTGCATGCGTTATGTGGCGGATCCTGGCACCCGACAGGCAGCTGACTGTAATTTTCTTCTTGTTCAGCCTGGTGAGTGAGACATCAGTGTACCTGACTATAGAGTCACCTATGACTAAAGTGTTGGGTACATTGTCTTGCCTTAGGAGCTGTTGTTGGATGGCACACTGGTGTTGTGAGCTATGAGTCACTTTGGTTGTGACTGGTGTTTGTTTGCGTTTCAGCTTTGGAGGTCCTTGTTGCTTGGGCTGGTTAATGTCAAAGGCTTCCGCATATGTGGGTTTAGTGTTGCTATGTGTGGGTGTTGATGGTGTGGGTTTTGAAGGCTATGTGTTGCTTGAGGTGTAATGCAGGTGTTAACCTTCTCCTCTTGACTGTCTAGCACAATCTTGGCTGGAGAGAGCTTTGCTTCCAGTTTTGCTATGTAAGTGCATCTCTTGCAGGTTGTAGTGTTGGGTGGTAGGAGGAGAGGATTGTCTGTGTACATGAGGCAGTTGCCGCATTGCCCCAGTATGCCCAGATTCACCAGGTGGACAGGAGAAATCACCGGAAGCTGACCCTTGGACATGCTTGTTAAGGTGCTTTTTTGTAAAGTTTAAGAGCTGTTTTCCCTTACCTTTGCAAGGTACTTTGCAATTATAGGCTGTTTAGTGCCTATGATTAATTTCTCCTTATTGACAAGGAGAGCTGAGTGCTTGTATCAGTTTCAGGCTTCCTAGTACTTTCCAGCAGGTTTAGAGCAAGTGTTAGTCACAGGGGTTCAGATTTTAGTACTACTACTGAGAAACCAGCTAGTTCTAAGGGAAAATTTGAAAAGCAGACTTTCTGGCACCTGGAATAGTTTAAATGTAGCCTTGCAGTGCTGCATAATGCGAAAAATGTGCAAACACGCGTTTTTAAGCCAGAAAGTTGAAAGGGATAGAAATCAGCCCAAAAGGGCTAATAAAATTACAATTTCAGAGCTGGAAACCACTCCTCTAGTGTTAGATAGGCAGTACAATGCTCACCAGTCCCACTGGTAAGCCGTAGGACTTCCATCTACCACAGCAAGGTCTGGATAGCTCTGAACACAGAGAATCAAGTCCTGAGACAAGCAAAGCCTGGAATATGGACTGGCTATGAAAGGTGGGAAACGAGCAAACAAGATAGTTTTTTTTTTTGTTGTTGAAACAGGCTAAACAATGCAATAATACAGCAAATAAACACAGAAAAGGCTAACACACTTGAGTATGTGGTCCTAAACAGTAAAATGCAATTACAACTCTACAAAATTAGCAATTTAAAACTTTTTAAATGAAGCAAGGCAAGTGCACAACTGAAAAGCGATTTAAGAGGCAGTAATACAGCAGAATAAGTAGCTAGTCTACATATACAGAGAAGTCTATATATATACAGAAAAGCAGCTAAAACACACAAACAATTTAGCTGCAATGCAACCCAGAGCACTTGAGTTGTAGCAATATTAAGGCAATTACAGTTATAATAAATGCTTTAAAACATAATCTATATTTCCAAAATGTTTGAGAAGCACAGTCAGAACACAAGGAGATTGAGGTAAATTTTTTTTTGAAAGGGAAAAAGGAGAAACAGAAGGCCTTATCAACTGTTCTCTCTGTATTAGGTAGAATGAGCTAATGACACTAGACTGGGAGGAGTGTCCCAGATCAGATTTACAGTAGGGGTGGGCAACTACAAAGCCACCAAGTGTAACAACAAGACACAAACAGGGAGGGAGGGTGACGATAATACTAAAGCTATTAGCCAACAGACAGTAACCACTACAGAAAGCCACAAAATGAGAGTTTTTAAACAGATAAAGGAGCAATGAGACTCTGCAGAATGCTTTTAACTGCAAACAAATCAGTTACCCATGCAGATTAGTTAATAGCAGTAAAATACACTAAAAACTATTCAGCAGGAAATAAAAAGTGCTATATATAAATTGCTAGAAAAAATAATCAGTATAAATAATAAAAAAAAAACTGGATACTTATATATCTCAGCTCGGAGTTGTAGTCAACACCTCTCCTCCACTCTGCTCAGTGTGTAGAGACAGAAATCCTCTCAAAGTTAGGGCTTAAATACCATAAGATACAAACTTAGACAATTTTTTTTTTTTTACAAAAACACAAAAGAACCAGCCCCCACTAGCCAGCAGCCAATTAACACAATCTTTTTTTTTTTTTTTCAAAAAACTTTTTATTGAATTTTGAACAATACAGAAATATAACAGCAACAGCAATAGTAGAATACATATTTAAAAATGAAACATTGGGAGATATTTATGATAACACAATTTAGTAAGATGAGTGTTTTGTCTCAATGCAGTTTGAGAATATACACTTAACTATCTACATCATATACAAAATGTTAACCAAAGAATATATCAAAATAAGTAATGAGCTAAGACAAAAAATAAGCATTAGGATATGAGTGAGACTAAGGTCTACAAATCTCAAAAGGAGGGTGGCCATCTATACACTATTAATAATATGTAACACCTTTTCTAAAGCTTTATTAATATGTGTCAACTTCTTGGGACACTTCACTATCAATTTCTAGCACTGATGTATGTGTGGGCTAGAATTTTAAAATTATTCCAATTCAGTTTAGTCGATCTAACCAATTTTGTGTGATATATAATTTTATGAGTAAACATATGTATATTAGCACTTGCATGTCCAATTTAGAGGTAAATATTTGGTATGTGTAGTATTGCAGTCTCCCAAGATAAGGTGGATTTGTGATAACCCATTTTTGTAAACGGACTTTTAGGGAGGTCCAAAGTTTGTGTGAATGATGACAGGACCAAAAGATATGTAAAAGATCTGCATTAGGGTGTGAACAACAAGAACATGAGGGTGATTTATTTGCATCAAATTTGTTGAGCTTAGAAGGGGTAAAGTATGCATTATTGTTTATCATTAGTTGGGTGTAAAAGAGTTTTTGAAGGCAGTATTCTATTGTATTTTTGATAGCTGAGAGTTTCTGATTTATAGATATATGGGAGTTGTGTTTATCCCAATAAGTAGAAGAGACACTCTTCACTATGAATTATTTGATTTATAAGATTATAAGATTTAGACAACATTTTCTTTGGGAGTGTGAGGACTTTTAAAACGCTTTATAGTTGATAATATCAGTGCTATCTATTTTGATTTGTAGGAATTTAGCATTAATTACATCTCTCAGTTGACGTAAGATGACTAGATATTTAATGTTAACCTTGAGAATTTTGTACATTAGAGACTGTTTCATTCTTGTATTGCATTAGATCCCAAACTGTAAGATCTTTAATCAAGGAAAATCTGAAAGATTAAAAGAAATATTGTCTAAAATGATATTAGGATTTAAGTGAAGAGGTTGCATTAATTGAAATATATTTTCTAGATTTACAAGTTTTACCAAGACTTGAAAAGCAGTAATTTTTTGTTTTAAAGAGTTAGGAATTTTAAATTTATTCGTTACTTCCAATGAGAGGAAAGGAAGAGCTAATGGATTAATATTTTTAATTGCAGTATGTTGATACCATAATTCTGTCCAAATAGAATTTTGATTAAACTTCAGATTTTTATATTTAAAATGGATAATAATTTGTTTGCGAGATAATCAAGTAGTATAGGTGAAAATTAAGACCAAGACCACCCTATTTTTAGGTAAGATTAGCTTAATATAAGAAATTCTTACTGATTTAGGAAACCACAAGAAATTAGCCAAAGTTTTATTGATTTTTGAGAAAAAGATTTTGGAATCATCTGATCCACATTGAATTGAAATAACAATCTGGGAAGAATATTCATTTTATTATAGCTGCTTTTGATAAAAGTGATAGATTTAGTAATTTCCATCTGTTCAAGTCAAGTATAATCAATGACCATATTTTAGCCAAATTATTTTGAAATGTGGAGAGACCATTATGATTTATATGAATCCCTAAATATTTGAAATTCTGAACTATCCGAAAAGTGAAATCAGGAAACTTATATGACTTACGAGCGGATTTATGGGAAGAATATGTGTTTTGAATGTTAATCTGATAACCAGAAACCTCTGAGAATTTTTCAATGGAACAAATTAGTTTGGGAAGATCTGAACAGGGTGTTTGAAAATATAATATAAGATCGTCTGCATAGGCGGACAAACATATTTTAGTGTTGAAGATTTTAGGGATATTATGATATGTATTTTGCTTAATGTATAATAATAGAGGTTCTATGTATAGATTAAATAAAAAGCGATAATGGGCATCCCTGCTTTGTGCCATTATAGGTCTTTATATTTTTGGATATTTTCCTGTTAATATAAAGAAAAGTATAAGAATTCTTATATAACATTCTAATAGAGTCTATGAAGGTAGATGGTATATTGAAACAAAGCATGATATGAAACAAAAGTCCCAATTAACCCTATCAAAAGCCTTAGCAGCATCAAGAATTAATGCATACATAGGGTTTGAGTCATTTTGGCAAAGTGAATAAGAGCATCAATTGTCAAGGTATTGTCCCACGAATGTCTATGTGACATAAAACCGCTTGTTCGGAGAAATTAAAGATGGTAAAACATTTTTAAGTCTAGAAGCAAGTATTGAAGCTAAGATTTTGATATCAATATTAATCAGGAGATAGGTCTATAATTATTAGGATCATTTTTTTCTTTGTCTCTTTTCAAGATTAATATGGTTTTGAGGTATTCCAATACAGATCAGATATACCATAAATCATTATGTGGTTAAAATTACTAAGAGAAGAGGTGAAATTTCTGATGAGAAAGTTTTAAAAATTGGTGTGAAGCCATCTGGTCCCGGTGATTTACTAGTTTTAAGTCTACTAATGGCTTCGATATTTCTCTGATAGTCAGTGGGGCAGAAAGTGTGTTCTTTGTAGTTCATTTAAACTAGGAAATTTAATAGAAGATGAAATTCACTATGTGTTGTTTACTTCTAAGATTATTGTCTTTTGAATATATCTCTGAGAACAATGATGTAAAAGCTGCAAAATTTCCTGATCTGTACTGTATTTCTTGTTATTATAATTTAATGTCGAAATTCTAGGAAGGAATGATTACCTTTATTATTCTGGCTAACACTTTAGAAGGAACCTGTGCCCATTCAGAGTATGTAGCTAATAACCTTTGCTCTGAAATGGTAAGGTTATGTTGATGCAGAAGCAATAATTTTTGGGAATTCAACAATAATTCATATGTTGAAGGATCGAACTTATTTTGTACAGATTTTCCAAATTTTGAATTTTTGATTTTAATTGTAATTCTTTATTTCTATATTGTTTTGAAATATGATGCTTTGTTGATTAATATGCCCCTAAGAGTTGCCTTGCATGCAGCCATTGTATGTCTAAAGGGATATCTGATGTGTAAATTAAGATGTGTTTCTTTTATTGTTTCAATTATTGATTTATGTATATTTTCCTTTGAAAGCAAGTTATTATTCAATGTCCAGCTATTATATGAGCATAATTTTGGTGGATGCGGGGACCAAACTTATACTAAGAGATATTCTAGAGTGGTCAGAAAAAATCTAGGTTCAATAGAGTAATTTAACTTCCTATGGGTAAAATCATTTGAAATAAGGAAAAATCCAGTCTTGACCAAGATTTATAACATTTTGAATAATATGTGAAAAAATCTTTTTTATCATTCTGTGTTATAAGAGAAATAGGATCTATAAGGTTTAAATCTATTATAATTTCTTCCAAGGCAATGGATGCTTGAAAATTGTATGAGGAAGATCTACTGAAACGATCAGTGTCAGGATTAATAATAGCATTCCAGTCCCCTCCCAGTACTAAATAATAATCTTTGAATGAGGATAAAATATTATATATTTGAATAAAAAAGATATGTTGTTGTTCACAAGGGCCGTATAGATTAAAGAATATGACTGGCTTATCAATGTTGTGAAACGCAGAGATAATGTAACACCATCTTCCGTTCACATCATATTTCATCTCTGAAATAGTTCCCTGAAATGTGTTTTTAACTATAATGGCTACCCGCTTGATTTTGTGCTATTACCAGCTGCTACTATCGTTTTGATCCATTTCTTCTTTTTATCTTTATCAAAGTCATCTTTAATCAAGTGAGTCTCTTGTATAAAGCAAATATTAGCCTTTGATTTAAAAAGTAAATGGAATAATAGAGATCTTTTGTTCTTATTTTGTAATCCTCTCACATTCCATGAGTCAATATTTATTGTCATATTATTAAGTAAGAATATATATATAACATATGTCTAAGATTTGACAAAAATGAAATATTTGCTATAGACCTCAATATCCCATAACTGTCATACTGATTCATATTGTCTACCTAAAAAGGTTGGTATAAGAATTGGAAAAAATTTCTTCCCTAGTACCCCAGTGCCTAGCCACCTAACCCCTACTAGAGAAACAAAATAAAAATGAATTATATAAGTGAATTTGGTTAACATTTTCAATGTCAATTGCAATGTATCAACATAGTAAACTTTGCATAATTGTTTAACTAAACAAAAACACCATAATACACTATCAGACATATTTACATATCTAACTAAAATCAAGATGTCCGACATGCACATTCCCTACTCTCTTATTCATTGTATAAGCTCCATTATTGAATAGAAAATATTATTTGTTATAGATATTCCTCAATTTTGTATTTCAGATGTTAGAGAATCAAATTTATGTAAATGTTTCCATGTACAAAAAAAAAATGAAATATATGAAAATAAGTTTGATGTTATCCCATATAAACAATAGTTGCTATAGAAACTAATATTGATTATATCAGAGATAAATAGCAGTTTTAACCAAGCTTAGTATATACATATATGTGTCATAAACATACTGCATTAACAACAGACAAATAATTTGACAATATAAACTTTATATTTTGTTCTGATAATATTTGCGACCGGTCACATCAGTATTAACTAACTCAGAATGTAAGCAAATGAATCATATTTCTAAAGAACATTTATAGCTATGCCTTGTGTGATTAAAACATTTTGTACAGAGCAGTAGCCTTTTAACATGCACATATTTTTTGCGGTTGCTTTTCCTTTCTTCCCTGCTTCCCTCCTTTAAGCTATATGTTTTTCCATTTTTCTTTCCTTTTAAAAGACCTACCTTTCTATGAGTAAAATTCACTTATTGCACCATGTATTTTGTATAATGTTCTTAAATATATTATAAATGATATCTATACATGAAGCCTTTCACCCATTACCACCTTCAGAGATGTGGTCCGTATCAAGCATCTTTCCTGCTTAAAAATGTCAAAATAAGTGAAAATATGTGTGTTTGAGTACTGTTTATGGTACTCTGAATTTATCTAACAAGCATAAACACGCTAATACTTTTCAAGCATCCGAGTTTGCATGTCGATCAAATCACACCCTGGATCCCTCTTAAAGATCCCCACATGACTTGTTGAACCTCAATTAGAAGATAGTATTACACCTGTCTATGTTGACAGGGGTATTCAATATATTACAAATAGTAATTGAGACTTGATAACATCGTGCAACTCCAAATAGAACTACTGCATATACCAACTGTGTCCCATAAAAGGGCTCTATACATGCTGCAGTCAACTATAGAAACCGCACTACCCCAAACGCTCTCCATCACGCCTAAAACAAGCCATCACACAGCATCCTACCATGACATAGTGTATATTTCTAAATTATCAAATTAACTTAATTTCGGTGAGTGAGTGGTTCCTGAATATGGTCTAGCAATGACGTCACCTCGATGCCTTGAAAATCCAAATAAAACAAACACATAGATTAATATGTAACAAAACTGTTGATAATTTGCTAGCACTTCTCCCATTCAGCAGCCAAATAGCACCAAAGCCACCATACCATCCTAGTGGTCCACCGACACTGCATAAGAAAAGGAAAAAAGAAGAAACATACACTTCACTCTATTAGCCCTATACATCAGTACAGCGTCACCACCAAATCAGAGCACAAACTGCGGTGCACCCCTTAACAAAGCTGCCCAACCAGCTTTGAAAACGGAAGATCACCTAGCCTAGGAAACCAACACCTCACTCCATCCAATCCATATAAGTCAACCAAGACGCCAAGAGCACACAGAATCATATGTTAAACAGAAACTCCAAAGCACGAACCCACAAGAACAAGACCAAGCCAACACCATAAGCCCAGACACTAATCACCGTGATGCTCTCCACAACAGCACCGTAATAACCAAATCCAGATGCAGACCCCAATAGAAAAAAAAGAAGAGAGAGCATGAACTAAAAACAATAATAATAGAAATTACCTGTCTTTCAACCCCCTTTCCTAAGAATGCATCCAACCAACCATAAGCGTGATATTCCTCGCCGCTCCATTCCCCTTCACTAAACATGACAATATTCTTTCTCATACTGTCGCCAGCTAGAGCATTACAAATAAACATTCAACGAACAAGACTCCTTGCCTCGATCTCGTTCCCCATTCCTAACTGGCAATAAAGGAGACCAACATTTTAATTAACAATCAAACAGAATATGTCACAAGTGAAGCTGACAGGCATCAAACATTATAGCGTTGAACATACGCTCCCAAGCTCTCCCCTCCAGCAGTGTCATGAACTATGTCTCAAAGATCTCGGAGACCGAACAAGCTTATCCATCATATAATCTTAATGAAGATACACTCTATAACTGTACAAAGCTTCTCAAGTCATCAGGGCTTACCATTAGAGTGATGGCGTCATCGCCAAACTCCGTATCTGCATAGTGATCGTGCCATAATGATAACATCTGTTGGTGTATTAGATAAAAGATTTTCTCTCGGAGCAGTCTCGAGAGTCTGTGTATTTCCTCCAAAAATTACTAGCTGAACCAAAGCATTTTGTTTGCTTAAATAGAAAAAGTGCTTGAGCTATTTAAATAAATATAAACAGAAAGTAACTTGGAGTGCTGAATCTATTTTAAACACCAGCACCTTGTTTGTGAGATAAGACATGCAGGCACATAACAAATATCGTTTTCCCATAACTTCAAGTAAAAATGAAGAAGAAAGAAGAAAAAAAAAACACATTTATGTTTATATATACATGCACAGTACATACTTTTGGCCGGAGGCAGTCTGTGAAGGATTTATGCCTCATATTCTGTATTATTGTAGTCTTTTCAAGATAAATATTGTAATAACACTTGGCAAGTTCTTATTTGAACTATGCATAAATATTAAATCTCACTAAGTAAGGGGACCACAAGATTTATTAAGAGGGTGAAATCTATGTTAATATTTGTGATTTCACCACAAAGTAAACAAGACACATCATGTTTTCTGATAAGAAAGGAGGAATGTGTTAACACTTTTGTGTACATATTTATACACCTTTTGTTTACCTTTGACATTAATATATTTCACAATTTATTAAACTCATTAACTATATGTAAATAACCTATATAAAAAGAAATATATATATATACTTTCAACATTTTGTATCAGACAAATATGTACCTTGTTAGGAAATTGAATCGGAAGCTTTTGAATGCTTTGAAAAAACATCTTTTGCTCCTTAGAATCAGAACAAGTAAATTTTTTCATTAAATGTGAATGACAAAGTATTTGGGTAAGACATGAAATCTTATCCCTCTTTTGATTAATTCTGCACAATAGGAGAGAGCTTTTGTCTATTTAGTTTTATTTGAGGTGGAAAATCCTGTGAGAATGATAACTTATTCCATACAAACTGTTTCTTACTTTTGGCTGCTTGCAGTATTTGAAAAGCATCTTGAAAATTTAGCAGTTTTGTATATATAATCCTTGGTGAGGAAGCATCTTGACTGTACGTAGAGCTCTGTGTGCTCTCTCAACAGTTATGTTTTGAAGATGCTTCACAGTTTAGTAATGACTCAAATATACTTTTGGACACAGTTAGCAAATCATTCTTATCAAAAGATTCTGGTAAACCCCGATGATAATGTTTGTCCCTGCGACTTCTGGCTTCAAGTCTATCAATTTAGATTGTATTTCAGAAATAGTTTTATCTTTAGACTTTAAATCATTTTCCAATGTCTCAATTTTTATTTCCATAGCTGAGTTATTGCTTTCAATAATACTCATTCTGTCATTTATTTTTTAATGTATCACCAAAGTCAGTAAATTTTTCTGTAAAGTTCTGAATGGCACTTTGTATAGGCTTTAATGCTAGCTTTAACTCTTCTAAATAAAAGTTTGAGTCATTTAATTCTTTGCTACTTACTTTGGCAGGTTCAGAAGAGTTTTGGAAGTCCTCAGTCTTTTAGATTTTCTGGTGAGTGAACTGATGAGAATTTGGCCTTCGTGGTCTGTGAATCCATAGACTCCGATTTATTAGCCATGCCCAGTGAATAGATGCTGTTACCAGGGTGACAAGAAAAGTCTGATGCAGTGCCCAAGTCAGATATCTCCACAATTTGTTCTGAGGTAAAATGTGACCCTTCCAGCTATATGTAAAAATTTTATGAAAAAACTGAGGAAAAATATTTGTCTCAGGTTGTAAAAATTAAAGATGATACTGGTCTGTGAGGAGCTCTGAGGATAGGGACTAGTCTAGTCGGCAGCCATCTTGCTTTCTGAATTAACACAATCTAGCCAAGGTAAAGAAAGGCTTCTGCTAATTCAAGATGGCCTGTTCATGTGTTTTGAACAATCACTGTAGAAACAAGCCCAGAGCCAGCAAATCTGAATTAGGACAATACTAAAGCTATTATCCTACAGACAGTAAGCACTACAGAAAGCCACAACATGAGAGTTTTTAAACAGATAAAGGAGCAATGAGACTCTGCAGAATGCTTTTAACTGCAAACAAATCAGTTACCCGTGCAAATTAGTTAATAGCAGTAAAATACACTAAAAACTATGCAGCAGCCAATAAAAAGTGCTATATATAAACTGCTAGAAACAATAATCAGTATAAATAATAAAAAAAAAAAAAACAGGATATTTATATATCTCAGCTCGGAGTTGTAGTTAACACCTCTCCTCCACTCTGCTCAGTGTGTATAGACAGAAATCCTCTCAAAGTTAGGGCTTAAATACCAGAAGATACAATCTTAGACTACTTCTTTTTTATAGTATATGTAGTATATGGCATAGAATAATAGGATGTATACTGTGAAAGGATGTATATGAGCCATCAGTATGTCTCTATAATGATGTTGTGCTCAACAACTTCACTGGACAGTAATATTAGTCCCTGTGGGCAGTGGGACATTCTTATCAAATGTGCAGACCAGCAGTGAATGGCAAGGATGTGACCTATGATATCTGTGTTCTGTAAATTACTGTGGCCAACGGCTGGTGGGGGTATTAATACCACCATGATAGACACATGGGTGAGAGACCACACCACCTGCAGGACAGTCATGTTAAAGTGTAGCATAGCATATCCACACTGCCATAGCAGTATAATATGCTTATCTAAAGTTTGTCAACATATATACCCCCATAATGTTAGTCTGTGTTCACATGTGGCACCTGTCTCTGTTGCAGCAAGGCAGAACACTTCAGCTGTGAAGTAAAGAGGGTACATGAGTGTGGTCCAGATGTTCCTATGCACCCCGTATACAGATACATATATGTGTGATACATATTCACAGCTGTGTATGTGTACAGAACCTCGGACAGTCATACATTCATATAGGCATATAAACAACATAAAATGATATCTACACATATATGCACACACACACACACACACACACACACACACACACACACACATATATATATATATATATATATACAGACAGATATATGTGTGTGTGTATGTCGATATAGATATAAATATATATATACATGCCAATACATTTCCCTGCCATGACATGTGTGAGAGAACATCACACATCAATACACAACATACCTACACACCAGTACATGGCTGCAAGATGGAGTGTGAAGTAAGGTGTGTAACACATGTTGGGAACACATTGCAATTGTATGGGATGGTGGGGTATATATGTTGGTGAAGGGTATTAGGCACATACTGGTATGTAGGTTTGGTTGGGTGACAAACAAGAGAGCATACAGGGCTGGTATATGACACATGTGGTGGTTAAACACTGTGGACGGGTAGTTACATTTGGAGTATGGAGGCTATTGAGCCCCCACATGTAAATAAAGGGAACATGGTGCCCACATACGGACAGTCATGGCAGCATCTACATGGACATAAAGGTGCCTGGGCTGTGTGTTGGGCAAGAGGGACATACATGTCGAACCTTGTGTATGTGTACTGCATGCCTCCAGGTGATGTAGCACATACCCCATGTCACTGTGGACCTCCTTATGCCCAATACCTGTGACCTACTTAGGTGACAGACACACGTCTGTGTGTGATCCATGGGGGGGACACCATCCCCTGAGTTGGTTCCACATGAAGGTAGTGAGGTAACAGTAGAAAATGAGGATCCATGGTGGGCCACGGATGTGATGTGGACTGGTAACATGTGCACATTAGGTTGGAGGGGTGTTCCTGCTGGCAAATAATCCCTACACATACTGGTGTGTAACTGTCATGGAACATATGTGGGCTGTAATAGTCCACACAATCCCAGAACATGTTCAACAGCATGCATAGATATCTCCAATACTACAGAATGACAGATGTGTAGCAATCACATAGCAGGCCGACCACATGCATATGTGGAAACATAGTGGCAGTGACAATGGCATGCAGGTGGAATACCTTGTAACAGCCCTGCAACTCTAGTGTCCCCACAGGGAGCATGTCCATAACCGCATAGCAGAAAGTGTTGTACAATACAATATATGGCACAATGGTACACATACCATTAGCGTAGTGTGAACAGTATGTTGGAGCTGATATGGTGGCGGGAGACTGATATGTGTATTGTATTATGGTAAACCTGACATATTAGTTGCTCAGACATATTTCCATCATTATGTCTTTCAGGGAGTATGTCACACTTGTGACATGTTGTGTGTGCAGGTATGTGTTTGCCCTAGGTTCATTGTTTATGTGTGTGTATCTGCATGCACACAGTTTCTCCCAGGAAACCCCATGTACAGTGCCACTGAGGAGGAGATCATCATCACCAGCATGATCCACAACTATCAGCTGCTCTTCTCATGGACAAGCATGGACCAGCAGGAGAGAATAGCCATGTGGACTGATGTGGTCCGCAGGGTGAATGAGGTGGGTTTGCACAGCCGAACCTATGAGCAGGTCTGAAATCCATTGTAGTGACCTGCTCCGGCAAGTACGACATCATGCTGCTGCCATGCAGGGTGACCACCTTGCAATGGGGGGGCCATAACATCCATCCCGCCTCATCAGAGTGGAGGAGCTGCTCATCAGCCTGGTAGCACCTGCCTGCCCAGAAGAGCTCTAGATCTATATGGTCATGGAGGTGGGTGCTACTCATACACCACACATTGAGCATGCAGGTAAGGTTCCAGGGCATATCAGTAGACTAGTGTAATGTATGCATCTGTACAGGTAGACCATGCAAATGTGAGATGTGGGGTATGTTGCTGTGTAGTACCGATAAGCAGTAATGCAAAAACTGTAGTACTGTGGACTTCAGCTATTGTTGTACTATAATATTGCAGCCACCCTATAGCAATGCCACAGCTGTGGCCACTGACATCAACTCTATTACATGTCATTGTAGGTTCCTCTAGGATACCAGCAAGGTAGTGGCCGGATGTCGGTGAGTATGGTTTAAGGTTATGCTTGGCAATTCACTGTGCATGTCATAGCTAAGGTGGAGGCCATGTACACAACTAACACATCTACCACCTCACTAATGGGATTACCAGCCTCAAACACATGCAATACACAGTCCATCTCAGACAACTGTGGCTACAGTCCAGTGCACATTGCCAAGGCATAGCTGACATCTGCCCAACATACACAGCTATGTCATACACAGAGCAGTTGAACATGCTACATATAACAACATCCCAATCCCTCTGCTAACACACACTCCAGGATCCTAAACCTAATCAACACATTACACATACTGGAGGGATACATTCCTGTCCTGGGGAATCACCACACTCTGGAACAGACTACCCATACATGTCAGGCAATGCTACTCATTGGTCCTCTTGACAGAAACACTTGGCAATTGGATGGGGAATGGGGAATACACCGTGGGTAGCATTTGTGTGCCACAGTCTGACAGGGGTACAGGGGAATAATATTAGTTGGTGGTGCATGGCAGGGAACCCCTGTGGCTAGGCTTATGTAGGCTCCCGGACCAATAAAACAGTACTCACCTATGAACCTATGTGTACCACAGGCAACATCAGCCAGGGCCCAATCATGGTCAATAATGGTCTCTACACTCACCATAGGTACAGTACAATGTCTCTGTGGTTGGTCTAATGGTAATCTACCACTCATACATGCACCACTGATGATGACTTATATGAATACACATCAAGCAGTCACTAAACACATGTGTCCACACATGATCCAGGAACACACAGAGGCTGTGAGCAGCAGTGGCAACACACCTGACACACAGAGGCACATCCTGCAATGGTGTGCACACCCGTGAGGTATGGTGCACAGTACATGCCATGGTACTGAACGGATGCACAGCAATGCTGTGGACATAGGTGCAGTGGGTTCCAGGGGGAGGGCCATCACTTACAAACAGAAACCATGCATCACAGCCATGTATAATGTTGGTAACGTGGATTGACTACAGTTGCACTGCATGCTGTTCAGCCCCACATGTCCTACATGCTGACGTGTGTAATTACAGGTATGTGTGTGATACTGTACTGCACCATCGCCTGCTATTGTGTGTGTTATGGGGTTGTGGGAGCTGTCTGTAAGTGCTGTCTGGTGTAGTGTATGGGTTGCCATGTATGTCGACTGCATACGTGTATGTCTGTGTTTGTGGCCATGTCTGCACACACGTGTCTGTGAGTGTGTGTGTGTGTGTGTGTGTGTGTGTGTGTGTGTATATTTACTGTTTAGCTGTGTTGTACAGGTCTTACAGTCTGTTCCCTGTTTTCCCCTCACAGGTTTTGGCAAGGTGTGGCTAGGTCCCACCGCAGGGAATCTGATGTCACTGATACAGACAGTGACCATGAAGATAGGTGTGTTGAGGCACAGGAAGGGTCATCAGGGGCTGCAGCTGGACCACCAATTGACAACCCACACATATCCACACCATCCACGCACACAGTCACACTGCCTCTACACACCTCATCACCATTGGCCCTTGCTGAGGGACAGCCTACTTCTGGCATGGGCCAGGACAGTGTGGTATCTATGGCACATGTGTCAGGACACAGATGCCATAGCCAGATGTCTGGCAGGGTATCACATAGGCAGATGCGCAGGAGTGCTTGTAGGAGCAATGCTGGTCATCATGCACCTGGCAAACATGAAACCCCTATTTCAACCACACGCATGTTCCAGACTGTCATGGAGGCACAGGCACATATGAAACACTACACCAGGCAGGGTCTAAGGGCACAGAGGGCTCATCACACCTCTGTAACTGACAGCATCTGTGACCTAGCAGGTGCCATCCGTAATTACACCAAGGTCATGGATAGACGGTGGGGTGAGACATTGGAACTCATCCAAAATGTCATGTCCATGCATCAGGACAGGGCAGGATGGTTGTGACAGCCACATGGATGTATGCCAGCAACACCAGCAACTGGAGGTCATCGTGGACATCCGAACAGTCACAGCCGCTCCCGTAGTGATAGTACCAGCCCCAGCACTTTGCTGGGGGGCTGTCCACAACCCGTCAGAGGAGACCACATGCACGTGGCCCTGGCCAGTCCCAGGAGAGACCTGGATCCAGTGGATGTCTGTCAAACTCGGGGGATAGTACTCAGTCTGGCTCTGTACCTGATACTGCCTGTAGCACCCCTGCCAGGCACAGGTCCCGTGTCCATGGCCAGAGATGGTGAACTTCAAGCCCTGCCAGGTACAGTCTGCAGTTGTCCCACAATTACCTGTATAGGGCAGCCACAATTACCTGTATAGGGCAGCCTGTGTGTCAGGTGTGTTGCTGCTGCTGCTCACAGCCTCTGTGTGTTCCTGGATCATGTGTGGACACATGTGTTTAGTGACTGCTTGATCTGTATTCATATAAGTCATCATCAGTGGTGCATGTATGAGTGGTAGATTACCATTAGACCAACCACAGAGACATTGTACTGTACCTATGGTGAGTGTAGAGACCATTATTGACCATGATTGGGCCCTGGCTGATGTTGCCTGTGGTACACATGGGTTCATAGGTGAGTACTGTTCTATTGGTCCGGGAGCCTACATAAGCCTAGCCACAGGGGTTCCCTGCCATGCACCACCAACTAATATTATTTCCCTGTACCCCTGTCAGACTGTGGCACACAAATGCTACCCACGGTGTATTCCCCATTCCCCATCCAATTGCCAAGTGTTTCTGTCAAGAGGACCAATGAGTAGCATTGCCTGACATGTATGGGTAGTCTGTTCCAGAGTGTGGTGATTCCCCAGGACAGGACTGTATCCCTCCAGTATGTGTAATGTGTTGATTAGGTTTAGGACCCTGGAGTGTGTGTTAGCAGAGGGAGTGGGATGTTGTTATATGTAGCATGTTCAACTGCTCTGTGTATGACATAGCTGTGCATGTTGGGCAGATGTCAGCTATGCCTTGGCAATGTGCACTGGACTGTAGCCACAGTTGTCTGAGATGGACTGTGTATTGCATGTGTTTGAGGCTGGTAATCCCATTAGTGAGGTGGTAGGTGTGTTAGTTGTGTACATGGCCTCCACCTTAGCTATGACATGCACAGTGAATTGCCAAGCATAACCTTAAACCATACTCACCGACATCCGGCCACTACCTTGCTGGTATCCTAGAGGTACCTACAATGACATGTAATAGAGTTGATGTCAGTGGCCACAGCTGTGGCATTGCTATAGGGTGGCTGCAATATTATAGTACAACAATAGCTGAAGTCCACAGTACTACAGTTTTTGCATTACTGCTTATCGGTACTACACAGCATCATACCCCACATCTCACATTTGCATGGTCTACCTGCACAGATGCATATATTACACTAGTCTACTGATATGCCCTGGAACCTTACCTGCATGCTCAATGTGTGGTGTATGAGTAGCACCCACCTCCATGACCATATAGATCTAGAGCTCTTCCGGGCGGGCAGGTGCTACCAGGCTGATGAGCAGCTCCTCCACTCTGATGAGGGGGGATGGATGTTATGGCCCCCCCATTGCAAGGTGGTCACCCTGCATGGCAGCAGCATGATGTCATACTTGCCGGAGCAGGTCACTACAATGGATTTCGGACCTGCTCATAGGTTCAGCTGTGCAAACCCACCTCATTCACCCTGCGGACCACATCAGTCCACATGGCTGTTCTCTCCTGCTGGTCCATGCTTGTCCATGAGAAGAGCAGCTGATAGTTATGGATCATGCTGGTGATGATGATCTCCTCCTCAGTGGCACTGTACATGGGGTTTCCTGGGAGAAAATGTGTGCATGCAGATACACACACATAAACAATGAACCTAGGGCAAACACATACCTGCACACACATCACCAGTGGCCCATAACAATACTCAGCCCCCTCGCATACACAAATGTTGTCAAATGTATGGCTTAGCCTAGGCCTCTGGCAAACCAACAACACACCTTGTGCATATGATGATACCTGTGCCGCTGCCTGACATCTGTAACATTGATGTAGGGACAGGCTAACATGGTTCTGATGCACAGGGTGACTGTACAACAGTCTAGCAATGGAATGATATGTAGCATGTTGTCAGCAGTAAAGTGAAATGCTAATATCTTGGAAGGTGCAGCTTTGCAGCCATGATGCATCCTAGCTTTAATTAACAATGCTGTATTGTTGTCACCAGTATCTGTTCAGATTGTGTTGTGTTTGTCCATGTGCCACATGGCTGATGGGTGTATTGGTGTCAGCAGGCCTTTCACAGTGGACACCAGTAAGTATAGTGGGTGGTACACATGCAATGGCTGGGTACAACACACAGTGCCTTTGGTTAGGATGCAGTACAGGTACAGGACTGTACACATGGAGGTATGCCCCCATGCAGGTAACACATCTGTTGCACATGTAATCCCACCAAGACAAGATAGGCACAACCACACAGTGCTATATATGCAGTCTGCAATGTGGATGGCAATGAACATGCTAACAGCAGGGTGCATGTCCCTCTCCCCACTCTACTGCGATCCTCACCTAAGTAACATGTGTGTGCCAATGCCGGTGGCATAGCCCTACCCTTAGGAGGGTGTGAGGTGCTCAACTACTGTGAATGGTGTAGACAACAACTAACAACCTGATTACATATACTGTACAGTATTACAGACAGCTATGTGAGGGATAGATGCAACAGTAACTGCAATTATGGCAGTCATGTCCACAACAGCCACACCCAGTGAGTTATAACAACCCCAGTAGTGCTGCACACCTCAACAGTGTGGAGGAGGGCATTGACACATCTATGACCTGTGAAGGACTGTATGCCCATGGGATGGCACCTGTGGTATGTTGGCATATGCCAAGCAGTCCTGATGGAAACATATCCTGTGAATGAAGGTAGATCCCGTAACAACCACACACATTCCTACAAGAGGGATGGTGTACAAAAGCCTGCTATGATGTACATGGGCATTGTGCACTTCCTAACCCTCATCTACACCTGTCATGATTGGGTTGAGGAGGTATACTGGGTTTGGGTTGTATTCTCTGCCTTTGACAAGTCCAACATTGGCAGGATCCCGTGTGTTGAGATAACCAGTGACATTGGCCATGGGTCATTGTTGGTATGTTCAATGTCCCTGCAGACCATGGTCATCAGGCTACTGGGTGGTAGTTCCCAGCTGACATGGTGGGTTTGTGGATGTCCTTGCCAACACTGGTGAAACCACTGTCAGGTGTAGGGCTATTGGATTATATGAGAGATCCCAGCTACTTACCCCACCTGCCCAGGGGGTTTCCCCAAGCATGACATGCCACTTGACTTTACTGCATGATATGTTAGAAATGCTAGCCTTACATCCTACAGGTGGTATGGAGTACTGTTAACATTTACTGCCCTTGTCGTGTAGGGTCCTGCTTATGGGATCTACTAAGGTTTGTACTGTATTGCAGGCCAGATGTATTTGGCTGGGGGGGTACCTATCCATGCCAGATGTATGTTTGAGTCTCTCAAACCCATCAATGATACATGTGGACATATATGTTGTGGTTACATTCCCAGTTCCATCTACAGATGTATGTCTATATATGCCTATATTGATATATATGTGCTTACCTTTGACAGGGGGACAATCATTCCTTTGAATAGCCCTTTCTGCAACCAGAAAGGACTAACCGTTATTTCTTACTGCACCACAGTCAAGAGAACTGCAGTTCTACAGGCACCTTTGCTGACACTCGAACTGCAGGTTGGAATACATATCGTACTGGTGGGGGGCATGACTCCCTGCACCCCCACTAGGAGGCCGGGCCCCCCACAACCCCTCTACTGTGATATGCAAACTCCTAGTGTGCACTACAGTGGGGATAAGCAATTATTCCCCACCCCCACTATAGTGGCATCCGCAACCAAATTGCCTAATCTGCAATGAGTGAATACATACTAACATTCACATATTGCACATTCTATGCATGTATTGCAGGATTGTGCAATGTTGAAAACATACTTTAGGCCTGCCAGTCTCCAGACACATGGATTTCTCCCTTTGAAAGGTGAGCCATATATATGCTGACATTTATGCATTCCTAGTGCTTTCTATATGTGGACATGTGGATATATACATATATATATTATTGGCTGTATGCATATCTATGTATATCTGTATGTACTGGCTTACATATACATATATATATATATATATATATATATATATATATTCAGTGGCGGCTGGTGAGTTCAAATCGAAGGGGGGATGCAGGAGACAGCTGAATGGGTGGGGCCAGTGGGAAGGGGTGTGGTCAACTAGAAAGGGAAGGAGCCATGCTCAAAACCACAAAACCTGGAACTTTAATTAAATATGCTGCCCTGGGTGCCAAACCATCATTATGAGAGTGCAATCAAGACAATGTGAAGTGTAGAAGAATATTTCAATGCATTAGTTGCATGACAGCTTACTTAATATCTACAGGGAAACAAAAAGACTGTGAGGCATGAAAAAATAAATTACTTTTTAAATACATCAGTCAAGTGCTGCGCTGGTAGTGCTGCTGTAGCATTGTTGCCTCACAGTAAGACACTGCCCGGTTCGATTCTCAGCTAGAGCATCTTCTGCGTGGAGACATGCGTGAATGGGCGTACCTTCGTTGAAGGTTGTGCATCAGGGCTGGCAACTCGGCACGTAAAACTCTATCTGCCAGTCATTAGTGGACTGGAGCTCCGCTGTACGACCCCTAACCGGGAAAAGCCGAAAGACACAACAACTGGAATGCCAGTCAAAATCGAGTACAAGAAAAACAAGAAGCACTCAACTCAAACCACTTCTCCTTGTACTCCAGTTCCAATTATAATTTATATTCAGCTTTATTAAAATACCAGGTAACATGCTAAAAGTAGCAATCTCTGTGATAAATAAGAAGCAAAAATCTATTTATTCTGTGAGAATCTGGACAGTTGAGAAGTATAGTTCAGCCGGGGCTGTCTTTGAGTTTGCTGCCCTTCCCCCTCACAAAATTGTGGTCAAATGGAGCCTCCCCCTTTCAGCTATTCCAGTGAACCATTACTTGGCTATTTCATCCCATTTACCATAAACACTAATGTGAATACTGCTTTACTTCTACGACGATTTGGACTTCATTTGAAAGTTTTATTTTGCATTTTACAGCACAAACACTAAGACATCTGATAAACAAAGCAATGCAATCTCACAATGAAAACAGACTTAGCATTAAAACTTCTCTGCCCTTGAAACTCACATTCATTGAAACAGCATTGAAACCCTCATTCAAAGAAAATACATTTTGCCAGTGACAGATAAAGATTATCTTTGGGCTGTTTTCAAATCATAGGCCCCTTGCACATGAAACATACACGTAGTCTTTGATACACCATTCTGAGTTTATTAAATTATTTTCCTTGTACAATATAGTACAGGTGTAAAGGGCGTTTTAAATTTGTTTTGAACATTTTTCCAATAAACGAAACAAAATGCATGCACCAATAATGACAAAACTGCCAAATTCAAAACATTTTTCCAGTAAACAATGAAAAAAATGCATGCACCAATAATGACAAAACTGCACATTTTAGAGCATTTCTATCATAAAAGTCTACTCAAACTTCTACAGTCCACCAGTATCAGTAAACATGCACAATCTCTGAAGAAGTAAAAGTCATCTAAATAATTCCACATTAAAGAAATCTGTAACTAATGAAGAGGTTGCTTCTAGCAAACAACTTTATATGTCATTGTTTCATCTACAAATAAAGTGTCTGTTACCCTTGAGGAATAAATTGCCTATGTTTCATTAAAAAATGATAAGCCTGACAACAACTATCTACTTGTTTCATGGGGAAAAGATGATCAAAGTATCAGTAAATATGAACAATCTCTGAAGAAGTAAAAGTCATCTAATAATTGCAATAGGGAATGGATGGCAAACTGATAACAGGTTCAGAGTTACTAGGTATCTTCACCAAAAAGGACTGCAGTATCCACCCCTTTACAATACAGTACAGTATCAGCAATGCATCTACCTACTGCGGGAGTAGAACCCACAGCCTTCTGCATCAAAAGCAAGTACACTACCGGTTGCGCTATTAACAATGCAAGCGGACTCAGCATAAGCAGCACTAAACATTTGTTCCCCTGCAGCTCTCAGCCTTTTGTAAAATCTAGAAACACTCGGCCTAGGAAGGTTCCAACAACCGAAACTCAGCCAGTAATGAAAAAAGCTTCTTTAATAAGTCCAATGTAAACAAATACATGACACAGTAGAGTTAAGTGCTCTCACCTAGTACAAATACCAGGCTTCCTCAGAACTCTGTACAATAAAATCAGTCCCCTTATATAGCTTGAATAGCTTAAATTACATCATGTGACTACCCCAGCCAAAAAAATCAACAACTATTTTAAAAATCTTTAAAAACAATTGTTAAAACAGTTCTTTAGAAATACAATTCTGTGAAAAAAGCTTCTAAACATATTGTAAAATGAGACCTGGTACACTAAAATAAATAATGAACAACAACATAACATAAAATAAAATAATATAAAAAAATTCTACAAGAATTCTATCTATTAGTACAAGGTGTAATTCTTAAAACAGGAAAACAGTTTACAATCCTAATGGTTTTACATAATTACAATCCCTCATAATCATAATCTAGCAGCTCTAAGTTTTAAAACCCCGTGCTCTCCCCACATCTAGTTTGAGTTGCCAAAGCAGCTCTCTGTACTCCAACTTAGATTCCCAGCTGCCGCCCCGGGGATCTATGCTAACCTGCTCCAAAACAAAAAACTTTAAAACCATATTTTTGCAATTTTGAGAGTGTTTATAAAAGGCATTAGTTGCTTTCCCTTTATTAACTTCATACATGTGTTCATAAACCCTTCTATTTAAATGCCTTTCTGTTTTCCCTATGTAAAAACTTGAGCATATTATACACATGCCCAAGTATACAACCCCTTTGGACTTACAATTAAAATACTGTGAGGATTGAATTTCCTGGACGGAATATACACGGAATCTTGATTGACCATATAAGGACATCGATGCCATGCCCCACACTTGTAAATACCTTTAATCTTCCTAGTTTGTCCAATCAATTTTCTTACTCCTCTCTCCATGTACTCTTTGAGGTTCATATCCCTCCTCCTAGTAAAATGTGGTTGAATAGGTAAATACTCAGATGTTTCCTCATTCACCTTTAATACATGCCAATATTTAGTAATAATCCTTTCTACTTCTGCTGAGGTCCCCGAAAAAGTATGCACAAAAGCCCCTTCCTTAGGAATAGTTTTTGGACAACTATTTTCCAAATTACCAATGCCAATCCCTATTAAGGGAAATAAAAATGTATTCCTGTTTTCAATAACTACCTTCACAATGTTTTTAATGAGCTCTTCAGAGTAACCCCTTTCTAGGAATAAAGTCTTAATGAATTCCACTTCATTCAGAAATTCAACCATCTTACTTGTCATTCTTGAAGCCCTAATTAACTGTCCTTTCACTATTCCCCTTTTCTGATAGAAGTGGTGACCAATATCAAAATGCAAGTAAGTGTTTGAGAACGTCTTTTTCCGGAAGATTTTTGACTGAAAACAATTATTCTCATAGTCCTTGTATAATGTGACATCTAAGTAATCCAAACTGTCTTCTCCCATGTTCATAGTAAATTTCAGAAATTCTGTGGTTTCATTAATGTAATCAAAAAATTTTTCCAATTCTTTTTTGTCCCTTTCCACAACAAACAAATGTTGTCTAAAAATCCAGTGTACTTAATAATGTGATTTGTCCAATCTGTTTCTAATATAAACTCTTTTTCCCAATGGTATAATACACAATTGGCGTATAATGGGGCGCAAGATGCCCCCATAGCAACACCCTTCCTTTGATGGTAGTATTTTCCATTAAAGTATAAACAATTATTCCTAAGAACAGTCTCAGTGAACTCCAACACTAAATTAATAGTGTTGTTGTCCAAACCAGATTCAGCAATAAGAATTTCTGAAAACCATTCCAATCCCTTCTCATGGGGAATGCTTGGAAACAATTCAATAACATCAATAGTAACCATAAGTAAATCCCTACTAAATAATTCTTTTTTTATACCTTTCAAAAACTCCCATGAGTCTTTACAAATATGTTGTATTGAGGCTATAAACTTTTTGACCGTGATATTTTTATATATATTTATATATATATATATATATATATATATATATATATATATATATATATATATATATATATTTATTTATATATATGATATCCATTCAATGATGAATATATATACACACACAAATACATCTACATGGTGGAATACGTTCCCTGTAGTGTTGTATACCTGGACTGCATGATATGTATGTGGACACATCATGATTATGTGTGTAGGATGTGCAGGGTCCTGGTTATGAGCCTTGCAGGACCTGTTTATTTTGTTGCTGGGCAGAACACATAAACCTGCTTACAACTACTTTACGGTGCCGTAATCACTCTCTATCCAACAGGACGTGTTCTGGCCAACACCAAATTAAACAACTCTGGCAAGTCTCAAACCAAGAACCCTGCACAACCTAGACAAACTGATGTACCACTAAGCCATGACAGGTACACAGAAATTCAATGTTTCAGAAGCATATCAGCGAGTCCTGTCATGCAACAGTGCAGAGAATGTTTCCCAACATCTACATGTCTGCATGTGTAACTATAGTGCAATCTTAACAGATACAACATACCCATATATGTATAGATACACATGTATTCAAATATATATGTTGTTTTACTACCTCTATATACATATATATCGCTATCTATGGACATATACCTATATATCTGTTAGCAGATAAATATATCTATATAGGTATATATGGCCATACATGTGTAAATAGCAATTGTAGATTAACAAATACACCAATGTCCACATTCACCATTAATGAGGTTGAGAGGCCCCACATTCTATACGTCTTGTATGAATAGGCATCCCCCACAGCCAAACACCTGCGCCCTGCAATACACTACCAAGTACAGTCTGCCTCCCATAGGACATGTAATATGTGGAAGCCATCAACATCCCCAGGATACAGATACACATATATGCTGATACAGATATACATATATATATATATATATATATATATATATATATATATATATATATATATATATATATATATATGACTACACATACACACACAGATATATGCACAGTCAGATATGTATGTAGGAGGTGCACACAATATGGAACAGCCAGTATGCCTACAGCTAACACCTGAGCAACTGGACACTGTATGGGCTAAACATACAAATGTCAATCATTGCCTGCAACATATACCCATTGAAAGGTCATAGTAAAGACACCACACACAGGTTTGCAGAAATGGGACTCCTTTAATCGTGTACCATAACGGTCCTGTATGCCATATCAGATAGCTCTTCAAATACTGACAGCTGTATAAACGGAGTACTGCAACTGTGAAACAGTTACACTTATACAGTAGTCTGGAAAGGTTCACAACTGTTGCAGTCCAAGCCAAGCCCTTTAGAATGTACAATAGTGCTGACAGACTGAGCCACAGGGTACCACACAATCAACAGTATGTACTGCAGGTGTGTAGTTCAGCAGCCTCTATCTACACTCTGTACAAACTCCGTAGGAGGTAAAGACTTTTTGTGATCCAGTGGGTTGTACCCAGAACATATCAAGGCATAATGCACAGAACAGTCTGTATTGCAGGGGGCAGTAGGCTTGCAGTACCCCAAGTCATGTTAGTAGTTGCAATATAGGTGGAGTATATGGTACTGTACATCCACATACCTTGTGGCAGCTCACCCCTGATACCCTCACATTTGTAACAGCCTAGGTCATTTATGGTGCTCCTCACCTGGACTCATTAATACATGACCATATACCACTGTTACATACACTGGCCTATGCAGTGCATAAGGGTGTACATGTGTTGTGTAGGTGATGCCCACACATATATGGCCCCAGCCCCAGTGTATGTCCGGGGGATACAACAGCAGTGTATAATGGCAGCAATGGCAGTGTGATATACTCACAGCCCACTACAGAACAACTCCCAACAGCATGAAATATGTGCAAAGCTTGGTATGTAGATGGAGGACAGAGGCTGGAACACAGGCATATATGTGGAACACTGTTGTCATACATTAAGCAAGGTGCTGGTGTTACAGGATAGTCTGCAACAAACCCTTAGTCAGGGAATTGAGGTTAGATATAGACATGGATATAGCCGTGTACCAGCAGCATGCAACACACACACTGCCAATGTCATATCTGACACAGGGCTTGTGTGGTGGACGGACAACACATGATAGGCATACTTCTTCCCAGCTAAAGGTAGCCCCACAGTAGTGAGCTATGCAGACAGACTGCATTCCAAGGTACACTAGTATGTACACACACACACACCCACACCATGTAACGCCAGTACTATGTGAAGCCTTACACAACTCTACCCACAGTCTGTCTGTAGTTCCTGAACCTCCTACAGATATGTGTCCGCTCTGAGTGTGCATGTTCTCCTGTAAGAGGTATTGCTACCTGCTGCCTGTATCACTGATGCCCACACACAGAATGGATGTCCATCACACAGGAAATGTAAAGGGACCATGGCCACATGCTGTAGGGATTTATAGTGGGTGGTTGCCATGACAGGAGTAATTCAATGTAGTACACATGTTTCATTTTAGATATATATATATATATATATATATATATATATATATATATATATATATGGCTATCTGGATAGGAATATGTACATATATTTCCACCATATGTCCTGGACATGGAGTGTAGCCATACCCCAGCCCCTACAGTCTCAATGTCATAGTGCAAAGTAATGTAAGGTATGTATAGCAGGTATATTACTAGAATGTTGCTACTGTCATTGGGATTGTCTTCACAGACATGGTGTGTGTGGATGCTGAAATCTGCTTATAACATGTGTGCCACTGGCTATTGACAGACATCTGACGGACATCATTGTGAAGTACCGCTGCTAGCATGTAATGCCCCTGTGGAGTGCAGCAGAGATATTGGCCACTTTATATGGAACTTCGGACACACCCTGTACAGTCCAGAGGTATACACATATTCCCTTAGTGCACCACATGTGTAATAGGCCTGGCAATATGGATGTAGACAGCCATGTAGATGGGTATAACATATAAAAACGGTATACATTTGGCACCATAGGTGTTGGAGTCACACACTCCTGTCTGGACTGACACATAATGACTGCTGGTACAGGGGTGCCATGGACACATACTACCGATTAGATATTGACATACATCTGTACAGCATCTCACTGGTCTGTCTGACATACATGACGTGTAAGGGAGGCCTGGCAGCAGTACATCTGGCAAGTATCTGCACATGACATCCCACTGGTTAAGTACACTACGCTGCTAAGCATGTAACAATGCACTGTGCATGCTACAGGCAGACTGGCTCAACACTGGCCTACATCTTGTATGGGGGAATACACATGTATTTGCATATATAGCAGGCTCAACAGCCATGTCACAGCACAGGGTAAGATACACCTGTGTGACAGTGCATTACCACAACCAATGTGAACACAGCCACAGCCACATATGGTAGGCTAGCATAACATTACAGTATATGGGCTATCTGTTCTACACCATCCTCATACGTGCCAGTCACAGAATGACACTTCATATACTGGGCTGCTACACAGTTTGCTCTGATGGCTGTCTGTGGTATGGGACATGTGTGTGTATGGCCCTACAAATGTGTACAGCGAAACGGTACCATACAGTGGGGCAGCATGTAACATCTGATAGAAGGGGAGCTAGGACAATGACATCTACTCTACCACAGTCTGTACACAGACTAAAGTACATATTAACAATACACACACTACCGACATTCACCATCACTACACAAACCTCAGTACTGTACAAACATCCACAGAATGTCCAGCTTATGTCATGAAATATAACCCCTACTGTACATGACATGTGTAGCAATCTGATATATCACTGGCTTGTTATCAGATATGATGACACTATATATGGCCTACAGCACATATGCACCACTTCATGCATGCCATATGCACAAACATTGACAGTGGTGTGGCTGACAGCACATACACAGGGCCAGTATAGACATGTTGCTGTGATAACCTTGTATATTTTCCATTGTAACAGTGTTTGTTGGAAAATATGTCCTATGAGGGATATGAAGTCAGTAACTGTCACGGTCTTCACAATCTACAGACTGCAATCCTCACACTACCGTCTGCATTCCACAGAGAGATGCACTGTGGCTAACACATGAAACCATAGGCACAACACTGTCCAGTTTGTAGATGACCCTGCAGATGGGGATTCCTCATATACATGGAACTGACATGGCAGGTATTACTACATGTGCGACAGGCATATCCAGAAAAACACTATTAAACCAACATTACTCCAAATGCAGTATAGTAGCATTTACAGTCTGTAGTCAGGTCAGGCACATCCCCCTCCTGTTTGTTGCCTCTTTCCACAGTGTATGTTGCTGGCGGTAAATCTCAAATCCATCTGTGATGCTGTTTGCCAAACAACAGATCTAGTTCTTGCTCACAGTGACTGAAAAGGCAAAACACCATCATGATGTTCCTAGGTATTAGAATGTGTTTCCATGCAATTGTCTATGGGATTATTACCACAGCTGTTCCATATGCAATCAGCTAGAGGAGGGCTGCAATTCATGCAGAGGCCATCAGCTGATCATGAGCATCACATACAATACACATGCTGCTGCCTAAGCAAGGCAGGTGTGGGTCTCCACATCCACCAGATAGGGAGTTAGGGAGGCAGACAGAGGCAAATACATGTTGGGGGGGTGGGAGTGTAAAACCAAAGCATTTTTGTGTCACACAACTACCAGCACAGGGTATCGAACCCCTGACAACTATGTAATGCTATCACAGTTCGATGCAGTTATTGGATGCACCACATAGGTTACCTGATGTGGAGCACTCAGAACATTTTTGTAAGGGTGAGTGACATCTGCAATAGGGATACAGTAGATAAGGGGTAGGTGTCGTACACGTACCTGTCTGCATGAATAGGTGCCAGCATCAACACAGGCACACTCACACAGGGACGCACACAAATTGACACACTTGGCAGGGCCAGGTGTGCAACTCATCACTAGTGGGATTGCCACAGCACATCAATGTGCAGGTATCACATGCACCACAAGGGTCATACGGAGGCCATATGGGCAAAGTGTATGAGGAGATGTCACACATCAGACAGCATGCTTCAGTATGCCCTGGGGGTTGTAGTGAGTGTGGATGTGGACATACGCACTATACAACACACACACACACACGAACACACAGGGTGCCAGTTCTGACATGCATGGATGCATGTCTACACAGGTGTGTGGTGGTCAACTGTGCCGGCAGGCTGTACAAGGGTAGGCGATGGGAATACCTTGGCATCAGGCCACATGGCAATGGTCTGAATTGTGGTTCAAGATTGTAGTTACTGTTTTTGCCCACACAGGTGGATATTGCATCCCCCATGCAGTCCCCTGGGTGACTATTATGTGTGGCCAATGCTGTACACTACATGCCATGTATGTGTTCCTTAGTCCATGGCATGGATGGTGTCTGGGATGTGCACACCTCAAACATTCATGTACAGTGAAATGTGGAACTGTACCTGGGGTGTCTGGCCCATGTTGTGAACACAGATTATCATCGGATGTGCCAGTCTTGCCCACCTGTGGCAGGAACTGGTACTGGGCAGCAGGTTTACCCTTCACCTACATTGATGGCATGCCAACAGTATTCCCTGATGTCAGTGTCATCTGTCCATACAGGACATGTTGTCAGGCATGATATGTCCGTTGTGAGTCACATGTGAAGGCACCACAGGTGGTGCAGGTGTCCATTGTGGAATGGTAGAGGTGCACTGTCTGCATGTACATGCATATTGGACAGATGGGTAGGGTGACATGCCCTCTGTAGCCCACTGCTATCACTGCATAGCTACTATCAGTGGCCAATATGCAGTGTACTACCCATGTATTGGCTGCTGCCTAGGCATGTGTGTTCATATGACACATGGATTGAGTGTGTGCTTTGGGTAATAGTGGGGTTGCTAACTTGGATTGTCTGGCCTTCATGTCACATGTATGGGTATGGCTTTGCACCCCAGCCTCCAAGCTAATTTACATCTGTTATCCCTGCATGGTTGACATTGTGATATATAATAGGGCCACCATAAAATAAATTAGCAAAACCCCTCCACAATGCCCACAGTTGACACACACTCATCTCTACACAGGATATGGGTTACAAACACACACACACACACACACACACACACACACACACACACACACACACACACACCCCTGTCATGTCTGGGAGTAGAACCCCTCCCTAACTACTTTATTACATCACAATACTACACAGTTATATTACGCGCCATAGACATTACTAAAGTACTGTTTCCCTACAGGTGTAGTTCACAGTGAATGACATCAGCAGGATTACCAAAGTAGGGCATTTCAACTGTACTGCGAGTGACTAGCCTAAAATGCATTGCTCCCTACACAGACAGTGAGACACACATAAAACATCCACAACTAACATGTGTGGGTATATAACCCCTGATCAAGGTCTATATCACACTACAGCATGGAGCTGCTGGGGGACGCACCACAGGCATTGCTAGAGACATCCTTCCCCAAAGGTGTATTACACATTGAATGACATCAGCAGGTTTACCAAAGTAGGGCATTTCAAATGTACTGCAAGTGACTAGCCTAAAATGCATTATTCCCTACACAGACTGTGAAACACACACAAAACATCCACAACAGACATGTGTGGGTATCGAACTCCTGACTGAGGTCTATATCACACTACAGCATAGAGCTATTATAGGCCGCACCACAAGGATTACTAAAGAACTGTCACCCCAAAGTTTTATTTCACAATGAATGACATCAGCAGGATTGGCAATGTAGGGCATTTGAAATGTACTGCGAGTGAGTAGCCTATGATGCATTGCTCCATATAGAGACAATGGAACACACACAAAACATCCAGAACTGCCATGGGTGGAGATGGAACCCTACCATAGTTCTACACCACACTACAGCAGTATGGAGTTACAGGACGCCCTACAGAGATTACTGGGATATGACTTTCCCACAGGTGTATTTCTAGGTGTGTGACTTCAGCAGCCTTGCTGAAGTCAAGTATGTGTATTGTACGGGGTGTGAGTGGCTTAAAAAGCATTGCTCTCTTCTCAGTCAGACACACACACCAACACAGTTGCCAGGTCTGGGGTTAGAACACCTACCTCACTACTTTATCACACTAGAGCAGTACACAGTTATAAGATGCACTCCGGAAAATACTGGGCTATAATTTCCCCAGAGGTGTATTTCTAGGTGAGTGACATCAGCAGCCTTGCCAAACTCAAGTATGTGTATTGTACAGGATGTGAGTGGACTAAAAAGCATTGTTCTCTACTCAGTCAGACACACACACAGTTGCCAGGTTTGGGGTTAGAACACCTACATCACTACAGCAGCATGCAGTTACAAGACACGCTATGCAGATTACTGGGATATGATTTCCCAAGAGGTGTATTTCTAGGTGAGTGACATCAGCAGCCTTGACAAAGTCGAGTATGTGTATTGTGCAGGTTGAGTGGCCTAAAAAGCATTGCTCTCTATGCAATCAGACACACACACACATTCACACAGTTGCCAAGTCTGGGGTTAGGACTGCTATCTAACTAGTTTATCAGTACAGCAGTACACAGCTATAGGACGCGCCATGGGTATTACTGAGCTACAGCTCCTGAAAGGTGTATTTCACATTGGATGACCTCAGCAGGCTTGTCATGATACTGCTATGGGTAGGGCGGTGTATGCATGGGCCGTAACCCATTCATGTAGGGGTTGACATGCCACATGCGGGCACACACAGGGTCATATGCAACAGGTATGTGTATACAGCTACTAGGTGACATCTTCCTTGTACAGTCATGTTGCACATCTGGCACGTGCAAAATGCCGTCATGCTGACAGATACTGGTGGCTAGTATCTGGAGTGAGTGACACCTGCACCTCATGTGTTTGGGCCCTTTGGCTGTGTGCTGGGTGGGACAGGCCCAGATGTCTCCTTGTCACAGTCACCCTCTTCAACACATCTATGTCCATCTATCTTTGTCTTATTATAGTGTGTTGTCCTTACATATATGTCTGTATTCCTATCCACTGTATGTGCAAGACAGGAGTGGAGGATACTGATGTGTGTCTGCACTGAAAACTGCAACAGCCAGATATGTCTGGTCCACTGTTGTTTGCTGACATGGCCTTCTTGTGTTCATGTTTGTGAGCATGCCCAGTATGGCCATCTATATTGCATGTGTGGATCATGTCCAGGTGGTTTGTACTGCGGTGCTGACCTTTGTGTTGTACACCAACAGGTAGCATGCTGTATCTGCAGGGTATACATCAGTCATTTGGCATTGACTGTAGCTACATTTCTGCTTAGTGGGGGGGATACCAAACTGTTTCTACATTTCTACATAGGGGTGGGGGGGCATACTTGCTGTTACTATAAGTGTACATAGGATGGTGGGGCACACCATATACCTTTATACAGTTGCTAGGACTGTACTGGTATGTCAGGTACACCATTTCAGTCTGTAGTCTTACCTATCGTGCTGGCTAGAGGCATACCAGTGTACTACAGATCGTAGCTTTCACTACCTACATATTAGTTTCTGACTTCCTAGCCTTCACAACTGACATCCAACTGGCTGGCCTGCTGTAGTCTGTCTGTGAAGGGCTGGGGTAGGGGTTACCCATGGGGCTCATTCAGAGGCCATAGTACAGCATTTGTTTGTGTTTGTCTACACCTTTCCTGCTGGCTGTGACTGTTATTGGGTATGTGCCCCCCCGACTTGCATGTGTGAGTCACTTACCTTGTGGGTGTCCCAGTATTGAGGGTGGTGATGCAGGGCTGCCTATGTTGGATGCACACAGTACACTCCTTATACATGGTTGAGCACAGGCAGTGTCATGTTTGGCATCCCTTTTACTGTATGTGCTAGTCGGAGAGAGGTGTCATACCCTGGATCCCTACTGTGTCAGTGCATGTGCTATGCATTGCCTCTTTGCCAAGGCCAGGACATAGGGAGCATGCCTCCTTCTGCCTACTGGAGCAGGTTAAGGTTGTTCCTCCTACAAGTCACTCTGTGCCTGTGCAGGCCTTGGCACTGGTGGGGGGCTGTGTGGCCCTGCCCTGTGCTCTTTCTGCTGCAGCTGTTTCTGCAGGATCATATTGTGTAGCATGGCATATACAAGGACAATTTGGGTACATGTAGTTGATGAGTACTGCAAGGCTCCACCGGATGTGTCCAGGCACCGGAACCGTGACTTGAGCATCCCAAACACATGCTCTATTATGATTCGTATTTGTGCGTGTGCATCATTATGGAGTTCTTGGTCTGGTGTGTGTGCATTTCTGATGGGTGTCATCAGCCATGGCTCCAGTGCGTATCCAGCATCCCCCACTAGGTGACCATGTGGGATGTCCACATTGGCAAATGTCTGGTACAGCTGCGTCAGATGCCAGATGTGGGAATCATGGTAGCTTCCAGGGCAGCCAGCACACACATTCATTATTATGCCCTGGGCATCGCACATGACCTGGCAGTTGATGGAGGGGAAGCCCTTGCAGTTGCTGTAGACCCTACCCCACTCACATGGTGGTGCTTTAATGCGCATGTGTGTGCAGTCTATTGCACCCACTACCTCAGGGTATTCTGCTATCTGGTGGAAGAGACGCATATTGCTGGCCAACCCCTCATGGGTGATGGGGAAATATACATGCTCACCGACATGTGCTGACATAGCATCCAGGAACTGGTGGAGTACCCTGGATGCTGATGCCTGTGAAATCCCCATCATATCCCCAGTTGGTCTTTGGAAGGTACCTGTAGCTAGTATTCTTAGACCTACACATACCTTGGTATCCACTGGGCTGGGTTCCCCTCTGTTAGTTCTGTGTGTGAGGTGTGGCCGGCACAGCTCAACAATTTGCTGTAGGAGGTCCCTGTCCATCCTATAGCTCTCCACTATCTCCAGCTCATGTAGCCCTTGGTAGGTTACCCTGGGTCTGTACACTATTCTCCATCTCCTCACTGTGGGTTGCTCAGCAGCATTCACATCCTTACCACCCTCAGCCTCTTGCATGTGCTGGTTTATTATTGAAAAAGCAGCCCCTAACAGTTTTTCTCTTGCTTTTGTTTTGTAAAATTTCCCCATCTGTATACACCGGTGGTGTAGAGTTTTTGGGAAAAACAAGGGGGAAAAGTGTTTACATAGTTTATAGTGGTGTGCTGGGCTGGGTCGGGCTGCTGCCTATGTAATTGGCTGATTATGATACATTTCACCTGTCAGCAAAGCTAGTTCTCCTTGATTACCTTCCTACTGCTGTTTTCCCTTCCCATTGCCTCCCTGTTTAAGCCCGTGTGTGCACCGGGCAAACAGAGTGCTCATATGTGCTCAGAGCTGCTTTTTCCTGGTTTATCTTCCTTTTTCTTCCTGTAGAACCTGGTGCGCGCTGTGCACACCCGCTTACACTTTGTAAAGTGTGCTAGGCAGGTTTAGACACACCCCTAGCTTAGCTGTGCTAACCTAGGAACAATCTTGAGCCACAGGTCTCCAATCCGCTTACAGTATGCCTGAAACACACCCCCATGATGTCACCTAATCCTAGTCTTGCACCCAGCTATTTATACTTTTACACTCTTGGGACCTGCCTCACACCCTGGGAAAATCTAGGATTCACTAAACTTTCCCTCATTTGCATAGGATTGCCTACTAATGCATAGTTACATGTCCCACACTGAGCCTCCCCCCTTAGCAACCACTACTCACTGGCCAAGTTGTCTTTTGCCTGCCACTGACTTGCACGGCAGAATACTGATTTTTGTTAGAATGCTCATTTTCAGTTTATTTTATTATTTTCCCCCCAATCCCGTTTGCATGCAGCTGCCCTATGCTTACACAGCCGAGATCGGCGAAAAAAAATAAAAGTTGTTTTATTTATTTTTTTTATGGTTTGCAATGCCAATGACTTTCTATTTGGACATTGGCATGCTTCCTCAATAATATGCAACCTTTATTTGGAGCTGTCATAGCTCCGTTTTGGAATTTGCAGAAATGTATTTGGTTAGTAACTGAGTACATTTCTGCAGATTGCACATGTCTTGCACGACCTATTGCAAGCTTCCTGGATTGCAATATCACCTCATTTGCATGGATGTCTCCAGCAAATGAGGTGGTTTGCATACCAGGGCTTAGTCTGTGCAAGATTAGTGCTGGAGCTCTCATGCATGCCCCTGCCAGCTGTTCCTGGATTGCACGGTAGACATATTGCCTGCGTGAGCTACTGTACTCGTCTTGCATTCCGTGCAGACTTTTGAGAATCCCGGGGTATGTGTCCTACATTTTAATTGTAAGTGGCATTTGCATATTAAATTGACAAAAAATATCACAGATATATATTGTTGAAAGCTCTACTGAGCACAAACTGAAAAAGTTAAGTGAACGGAAAGCAAATGGCTGATGAAAGGTCAGATAATACTAGTAATACAGCCTATAGCACAGTTATGCTGTCATTTCATTAATTTGTTTTCTCTAGCCTAGCAAACAGAATTACACAGTACAGTATACCCATTCCATGGGCTATAAAATTGGGGCTGACCTTTCAACCTAAGTTTACTGCGTGAATTCATTTCATTCAGCATTGTTTCACAATCCATCTCAGAATACACATTTTAATGACTTTTTGCCAAAAGCACCACAGAATTCTAAGAGGCTGCTGGAGTGTATCAATAGCTATCAGACCTTGCTGGCATTTATTATGTTAGGGTTACATGATATTGTATGCAAAAATGCTAGTTAGACAGACACATACAAGGCATCCCTGGCCCCTGTTTGATGAACCTTTTACACAGCCATACTTCAAACATCAGAACTACTACATTTAAAGACCATCATTTTGCTTGTGACATAAATAGGACATGTTGGAGAGACAAATATGTTTCTCAAACAATCCCCATTCTCTGGAAAGCACCCCAACGATGTGAAGCAGACTTCCTCCTTATCCCTATTTAAATTCAACTTGGATCAATGGATGTGTAACACCCCTGGTCTGACACCTATGTCTCTGATAGATAGATGCAGTCAGTAAATCACCCCATATATAAATCAAATCTGTGGGTCACATTTCGGTTGCATGGCTAGCTTATAAGGGCTCTAACTAGTCAATAGTGTAGTACACACCTATGAATGTATAACCTGTGAACATGTTGACATAAGAACTGATTCTATTGGTTGACTTACATTTTTTGTTTAGCTGGCCCTTTTCTCTGTTTCTGAATAGGTATAAAGTGGGCTGCATACTATGCACTTTACTACCAGACATTAAAACTCCTCTGCATGTCAGCTAATAGCTGCTTAACAAACAATTGTGCATCCAATGTGCATGCAGCTGTGAGGATGCTGTATGTGGCATTTGCACAGCAGATTAGCTACAGTGTCACCTGGTATTTATAACATTTACATTTGTAAAACCTGATATATGTGTGTGTGTGTGTGTGTGTGTGTGTGTGTGTGTGTGTGTGTGTGTGTGTGTGTGTGCGTGTGTGTGTGTGTGTTTGTGCATGTGTGTGCGTGTGTGTGTGTGTGTGTGTGTGTGTGTGTGTGTGTGTGTGTGTGTGTGTGCGTGTGTGTGCGTGTGTGTGTGTGTGTGTGTGTGTGTGTGTGTGTGCGTGTGTGTGTGCGTGTGTGTGTATGTGTGTGTGTTTGTGACATCAATGTGTAATGCTGGATAGAAATTCTGAAGATTTAAGCAATACAAGTTATAAACTCAATGCTAAAGAGAAAGTTCCAAGACCAGAAGGGTTGCCAATTAAATAAATACTAAGGCTATATTAACAACTGTTTACAAAATTTAAGAATTTTAAGAGCACTAATTTCAAGCTTTTTTTAGTTTGATAAACTATTACAGCATTTTATATTTGAACTGTAAAAATAAGAACCATGAGTTATGCAGTCAAACAGTCTCTCTGTTAAAAGCCTGTTACAGTTTTTGAATGAAAATATTAGCTTTAAGGCTCAAAAATATTATAACAGATGTAAACCATCTACATATCCAATGGGACTTATAACCAACATTGTTACCAATAACAAGGGGAAAGGATACGGCTTTCTTGTAACAAATGCTGAAAAAGCATTAGTAATTGTTGAATGGAATTTTATTTTCAATTTGATGGCTAAAATGGGATTTGGAAATAAACTCACAGGCTGAATTAATCTGACACATTGGACTCCAAGACTTACAGTTAAAACAAAATCAAGTATAAAACATATAAAATCAAGATGAGACGCAATGCAATCATGTTTGACTTGGCTATATTACCACCTTATGTTGCTTTTATTGATAGACAATACATTATTTATTACAAGGCCAGTTCAGACCAGTTCAGATCAAATATGTGAAGAAAGATAAATATTTTGGACAATAAGACTCCATTACAAATTAGCACAAAATAGTGAATATAATTGAAAATGGCTGCCATTACATTTAGACAAGTTAAGGGACCAGATGCTAAGAGAGTTGCTCTCAGTGTAGGTCTGCCCTGATTATGAAAGACCTGCTCTCAATGTAAGTGACTTACTTCAATGTAAGGCCAGTTCAAAAACAGGCTTACATCAGGGGGATAGATTCTAAAACACCTGCTCACAGCCTGCTAACATAAGTATTTTTAAGGACTCTTACTTTCTATTACAAAAAATCTCCCCCTCTAACTTTGGCCTGGGTAATTTCATATGGGAAATTTTCATTAACTAGGAATATTGTAAAACTTTTACTAGTCAAACTGCCAGCAGCAAAAAAAAAAAAAAAAAGAAGACATTTGCACTTAGAACCATGAGTTTCATGTATAAAGCAAATATTAATATATATTAGATTGTAAATGCCAAACACACACACATACATACATGATCTGCCTATATATTATGGAGATTTGGTTAAACAACTTTATTCAGTTAAACAGCTTTTATCCGTATTCAAATTATGCCCATCAAGACCTCTGTACCATGTAATAAACATGATGTTTGAACCTAGAACTGCATACTACTTGCACTTATGAAAGTAGGAAATGACCTTACACCAGACCAAGGCTTCATTTAAGTAATTAGCATTTTTATAATGCTAGCTAAGTAAAATAGACATCATCTACAGTACAGAACATCCCTATAACCCAATATCTCTGGCTAGACACTAGCAGAAGTATCATAATAGATATATGAGCTTATACTTCTAATAAAGATGTAATTATGATATTTACAACCTCCCATGTTTATAACCTACCAGGGATCACGTCAGTCGCCCTGCTAGACAGGGGTCCAGGGAAGTAAATAGTGTGGGAAGAAATAGCCAGGGAATTGTTATGGCTAGGCTTGTATAGGCCCTAGGGCCGATAGCCTAGTACCAACCTATGAACCTATGAACCCAGGAAAAAAAAAAAATGAAAACAAAGCATGTACATACCTCATGACATGGATGACAAAGGGTGGGCCTGCTACACCAGTCGGCCATGTTTCTAAAATGACAAATAACTCTCCTTCCATGCTTAAAATATTAAGATTATATTCAATCATTTTAAATTACTTACTCATGAATTCCAACTAAAACACAGACGTGCCATGCATCTCTATATTATATGCAGACCTACAATATTTAAATTTCTTTTGTGAAAAACACTTATAAAAATCCCTGCATTCCCTTCATGTTTCTATTTGGATCAGGTTAAGTTATAGAGGGAAAACTTTGTAAAGCTGATTTTAAATAATTCAGTCTTCCTTCAATGACCACATCAACAACATTATTGAGCATGACAACAATAAACAGTTTAACATGCTGAGCATTTGTTGTCATGCTCGATAATGTTGTTGATGTGGTCATTGAAGGAAGACTGAATTATTTAAAATCAGCTTTACAAAGTTTTCCCTCTTTAACTTAACCTGGTTCAAGGACTGTTGCCCAGACAACTAGTGCAGGGAGAACTTTCTCACTGTGGCACAGTAATCATTTAATTAAAAAGTTGTGCGGCACACATTTGCTATGCTGCAATTATTAGCTCACACTCAGACAATAGGTGGATAACGACTCCAGCAATTCACAGTGTGCTCCTCATAGTTCTGTTTGCTCCTTTCAGTGCATAGTCACTGGTGCCAGTCATATCACTAAACAACAGGCAGCCACTTATACACAACCACTTGTGGCCCTCATACTAATGCAATATATTAATACTGCACCATCCACCCTCACACACACATGCATGCATACATACATATGTACACAAAGTTACAGCTCAAAATAGTGAAAGCACACTTGAATGAAAAGCTTATCAGGGTGAAAAATTCTGAAGGCACAAAATATAGGAAGCACATTTGACTGAATGCTCACTTTTATAGCGTTTGAAAGTAGGAGTTTGCATGAAAATGGAGATTTCACTGAAAATGTTATAGATGTTGGTGTGTAGTGGTACTATTAGGGAGAGGGTCTTCAGTAACATAATGTGTAGGGTAAGGATTAGGGGCAATGGTAGAGTTATGGTTAACACTCGCGAGTAAGGTGCTCCCTACAGAGACAGCACAAGAGACATGGGGACATATCTCCTCTCCTTCCCTATTCTATGCCTATGCCTTTCTGTCTTCCCCTCCACTATCTCCCACCCCTATTTTTTTACTGATTGATAATAAGGCAGCTAATTAATGTATAAGGCAGCTAACTAATGCAATGCGTTCAACTAGCAGCACATACACATTCAATAAGAGACAACGGGCTTGATAACTAGATAACAATATGATATATAATTCTTTATAAGATTCTTATAACAGGACAGCATTACTATCTCATCCTTTAAGCCAGTACTTGAAAAGGGTCTGCTTAAAAGTGTACATGGCTAAGCATCACATGGTACCTGTGATGATTATGAGGAAAATATGTATTAAAAAGAGAAACTATCACATCTTCCCTGTGAGATACAGGGACAATGAATGACAGGGGTTATGTGATGCAGAAACTTGGGTAGCTAGAAACTGGTATTACAAATACAAGTGTGGGAGTCCATATGCTTTAAGATTTACTGGAACTGGATATCCAAACTATGTTTGGGAATAAAGATGCTCTGTTTCTTTTTTTTTTTTTTTTTTTTGATAAAAGAAGAGGAATTTACATCTCTGGGAAAAATATACTAAGTTTCAAACATTTTCAGGCTCTAAAAACATAAACTTAATTATTTATTTATCCTTTGTTAACCAGGTTAGTCCCACTCGGCCAGTAGCCTCTTTTCAGGTAGTATTTATACTACTAGGGGGAATTTTGCCAGGGCATTGGGGGACTTCCTCCACTCATTAGGAGAGTGCTTGTTCCATTCCTATGGCAGTGGTGGCTGGGAGAACAGAACTCACGGTCATCCAGGATGGCAGATAACATAGCAGAAAATGCCAGTGTAGTGATTGAAACTATACCAGATTCTGAAGAGCTGTTTCAGCAGAATTTGTTCCTTTCATTGGAAGCAAATGTGCAACACAATGATGGATCTGTTATTACACCCCCCCCCCCAGTCACGAGGGTTACAGGATGATATTTTTGGTGAATTGTTGATGCAGAGTGAGCCAGAGAGAGGAAAATATGTTTCTTGGGGTGAAATTATGGACAAAATTCAGTTGAAGGAATCAGAAACTATTTTGAGAGGATATCACCAGACAAAGAAATCGTATGCCAAGACTGTTAAAGAAACTGCAGTGAAAATGATAAGAGATGAACACAGGAGAGGGAATGTCAACAATCAAAGGAAATTTATGGTGAGACTTCAGAAGAAGGAAGAAAAAGAAATGAACAGGAATGCCACTTGGGATAATTCGGTGGTCCCATTTGGAGTGACAGCTCAGGAGGTAACAGCTTTTATTCTTATTCATAATGAGACATTTTTCACATTATTTTTGAGACTAGTTATGATTTGGAAATTTTTTTGAGGGAGTAAGAATGTAACAAAATTGGGCATTTATGGATAGATTGTAACGTAGAAAAAAATGATGATGAAGAAGAATTAAAAAAACAAAAGTGAGAATAGTATACAGAGGGCAGAAACCGTCCCAATAAAAGATAAAGAAGATATAAGAGTACAAAAACAGAGTAACAACAAAGAGAAAAATGAAATGGAAGATAATATAGACGAAGGTACTGAAATAAGTGATGAGGAAGACATAAATTGGAACGTAGTGAAAGGTAAAAATAATTCTAGTGGTAAAAGAATAAGAGACAGAAAAGTAAGTTTAAAGGGATAAGTATAAAAGAGAAAAAGAAAGGAAGCTGATAATACCAATTAGATAATTTCTTCAGATTTACATAATTTCTGGCGGGCTACAAAATAGACATAATGCCAATTTTAGAATGCTTTCAGTAAATGTTAATAGTATCAAAAATGTAAGAGTAGGCATTATAAATTGCTGTAATAAGTGTGATGTTGATGTAATAATATTGGAAGACATAAGATGTTTGACATAAGAAGAGAGATTACAAACAAACTTTGAGAAGGTGATACAATATGGAATTTAGGAAAAGAACTATGTCCAGGAATAGTTGTACTTTGTAGAAAGTCAGTGAAAATATTAAACATAATGTTGGCAATGAAAGGAGGATTAACTATTGTAGATAGCAGATGGCATAATCAAGTATATAGAATTACAGCAATGTATGCTTATGTTACAAGTAAAGAAAGCGAACATTTATTTTGTAAAATTTTGGATTATATAGTAATTAATATGAATATAATATTGATGGGAGATTTTAACTATGATTTGACAGGAAAAAAGAGGAGAAGAAATAATGTTAAGAAAATTTTTGAAGTTATAAAAAGGATTTGGAATAATAATCTGTGGATATATAGTCACGGTATATATAAGAAGGAAATAGATTATTATGTCACAAGGTTTAAATTTAGCTAAGGGAGAGACACTTTTAACATGCTTTTAGGTCACTCAGGCATTTGGATAGAAATACAAAAAAATAAGGAATATGTTTGATTGGGAAAAGGAATAAAAAAAAAATAAATGAAAAATTATGGAATGAAAATGGAAAAAATAAGTATGTGTTTATGGAAGGATCACATTTCCACTAGAGTGTATTACAAAAACTGGTCTGAGTAGTGGCTAGCTTCGAAAGAAAAATATAAGAAAAATTTTTTTTAGAATGACAGATGTAAAAAATGGAGAAAATAAATTATAAAACAATGTGTCTAGATGCCTTAAAGCAATGGTGCACAACCTTTTTGTGGGGAGGGCCACTACACGAATTCCTAATGCATCTGCGGGCCACCTCAAAACATAGTAAGTCATTACGAGTTAAAAACAGGTACAGGTGACTGGCATTTTTCCTTAAGGCAGCAGTCATGAAATTGCCTGTTTTCTACATCGTTTGCATTTAACTTTAACTTTATTTTGTCTTGCAGCCATGACTTATTACAAACTCTTGCAGAAAGTTACTACTGCTTACAGACTACAAGTCATAAACAACAAAGAATAGTTGCTTCAGCAGCTAAAATTAGAGGTGTGCGCAACTGCAGTCAATTAGGTAAGTAAGCACGTGCTGGAAAGTTTGCGTGACTGGAATAAGGCATAGCATTTCTTTCACTTTTTTTTTTTATTTTTGGTTACTCTCTGGGGGCCAGATGATGTTGCCCCTGGGCCAGATGTTGTGCAACACTATCCTGAAGGCTTTGGAAAAGAATGATAGGGACTATTATATGATGGAATTGAGAATTTCTGAAAAAAATCAAGAGAAAATCAAATAATTAAAAAGGTGCATACACTCAGGTGCACACACTCCTCTCTCACAAGAACTATTAAAATGAATTGAACCAAAAGGTTATTTTTTTATCTGGAAGAGTAAATTAGGACTAGAGTCTGCAGTTCAAGCAGCTAAATTTTTACCCCTTAAGTATCCTAGCAAGGGCCTATATTAGAACATCAAAGTTTCTAATATCAACCACTATTCAGCAAAAGCTGAAAATATCAAAGCAACAGAAAACCAAATTTTTCCTAGGGAAAGAATTTGGTTGTCCGTTTTTGTTGTTTCAGTATTTTCAGTGCTGTGGTGGAAAGTTACGGGTCAGGTTCAGGTAAGTGTGAGATTGAGTGGGGGTTAGGTTAGTTAGGGTTAAGTGCAGGTTAGTATGTGTGCGATTGTGCGGACATGAGGGTTTGGGCAGGTTAGGTGAGTTAGGGCGCGGGTTAGGTATGTGTGCGATTGTGTGGACATGAGGGTTAGGGCGGGTTAGGTGACTTAGGGTTAGGGCGTGGGTCAGGTAAGTGTGCGATTGTGTGGATGTAAAGGTTAGGGTGGGGTAGGTGAGTTAGGGTTAGGGTGCGGGTGAAATGAGTGTGCGATAGTGATGGACTCAGGGTTAGGGTTTGGGTTAAGGTAAGTGGATAGTTAGTGCTGTGTATATAGTTTAGTGTAGGGTTAGGTGTAAGATTTTAGGTGTATGTGTGTGGATTGCTGTATGTTTGGTGTGCTTGTGTTGTGTGTATTTGTTTTGGAACAGCAAATTTTTTCCCTAGGAAAAAACTCGCTGTTCTGTATGTTCGATGTTTTCAGCTTTCGCTGAATAGGGGTCGATATTAGAACATTCGAAGTTCTGAAACTTTGATGTTCTAATATATACCCTCCTAGCAACATGGCCTGTAGTTTCTATTATAACATGTGAGTGACTAGATCAGTTCATACAGTGATTATTGGGGATTATAATATATAATAAGATACATTACCAGGAATATTACTCAACTCATCAGCATCACTGCACAGAAACAGCTGATCAAGCTGGCAAAAGAGTTTGAATTTATAGATGCCTGCATGTGGTTAAAAGCAGTTCACATGCAATACATGCATTTTTGCAGGACACAGTTTGGAGGCTATGTCAATCCTCCTACTGGTGTCTGTGCAAATTCACCACATTATATGTTCTATGCTACAGCTGATGCCATTTAAGAGCTCCTAGAAAATTATCTGACTACGTCATGTTTAATAAATACTTCACATTAATGGATACTTAGATTTGATACTGCATAATTATATAATTCAGGAGAGATTACCAGTCCTGGACTTGGGTTTTTCTACAACAAAAGGATGGAACTCAAAAGTTTTGCTTGCTTTAATGTGAAACCGTTAATAGTACAACACAGACCATATTTTATTTAGAATATATTGAGTCTGTTCCTCACCTTAGGCATTGCGGGGCATGAACACACAGTGGTTGGAGAGTGGAGATGTCAGGCCAGATGGTTTAAATTTTAAAATGCTTCCTAACCAGGGTAGAGTGTCAAAGTGACCGCTCATAGTAGCCATGATTTATTTGACAACATCATCAGTCTATGTGGTCATTCTCATTGTGGTTCGTTGTATAGTGCATATTTTATCCATATGCAGCAAACATACATGGGGTACAACAACAACAAAGCTATCACTGTTCTTTTATGCATAACGGGCACCTGGTTCTCATATAGATACTTAGCACAACATCCTTTTTTTTCTTATTTGTTCCTCAGTTGACCAAGTATGATGGAGAGCATGAGGTAAATAAGGGATCCAAGTTCTACTGGACACTATCAGTATTAACATTTACATATTCCCTATTTGACAAAGAATATTTTTTCTAGCAAGAGATACATACAGAAAGTATTACAGTCCATACTAGATTTATAAATATTTATAATATAGTTAGACATTGCAGAAGAGGCACGGGTATATATTTCAGTAATCTACTGACTTGTAGGGAGGTCTGTTAGAAATGTGACTAGCCATCCTAGCCCTGTGATAAAGATGGTGTGTTTGGTTTCAGTCCCGTGATCAAACACATAAGAGGGCCAATGCAGGGAAGGAAAACATATAATGAGCATACTCTCTGAACTCTTCTGATTCTTCTGATTGTAATTTCTATGCCCCATGGATTTATTTTTACAGGCAGGAAGTTTAATTGGAGATTCAAATAAGTTAGTTGAATTTGAGGTTGCAGGAACTCAAGTATGCAGCGTTGTGCTCTTTAGGAAGTATTGATGCCATCCTTACTGTTTTTTTAATGATTAATTCATTGGAAAATCAAGCTTTTTATACATTTGTCTATGATTAACTTCTTCTTTCCCCAAGACATCTTAACTTTAATGCAACAGACACATCATACTCTGATAGAGAATGCAATGTTAACTATGTCTGGCTGCAGTTTTGTGGTGTCTGCTTCAGATATATCTGGGAAAATGATAGCTTAACTATCATCATTGCTAAATCTGTAGAACTCAAGGTCCTAGATATATGGTGGGATAAGAACAGCATCTTGCCCCTGTTAGAAACTATATAAGGGGCTCTTTGTTTATATGAGCATCAGTCCATCCCGCTGACATCTTATCCATGATGGTAAGGTGGTATTTCTTGCATTTTTTATGACTGGGCAGAAGAAGATGCATTACTCAGAGGTGATTCTAAATGCTTAACTTTTCAAGAAGATTTATTAAACTCCTCATATGCTTACTGTCTCTGACCAAGTTCCTGCAGTCACCAAGGATTTGAGTTGATATGACAGTGACAGACATATTCAGTAGCAGAAGTTCCTGTTTTTCTACTTAATTCATTGAAAGCAAGGAAGAAAACCAGAATAAATGCATTAATACATACATTATACTCTTCTTTGGATCTCAACACAGGGTGGTCACCATTGTGGTGTGACCACCAGTACTGATAGATCATTATTTTTCTCTTTATTCAGTCACATCCTGCTAAGTCTCTGTTACCAACATGCTGAATTTTATGGCACTTACAGTCCTAAACTATCTGTACTTCCGTAATTTATTGTGTAGACATGCCACGACTATAAGGGATTCTGCTACTTCCCACATCCTATGGGATGTTTTAAAGGTACTCCTACATTCCAGAATATGCTAGAATCTAAAAAACTTCTGTCCCAGAGGAAAAAGCCAAAATTCAACCTACACGACATTTTTAAAAATTCCTACCATGCAATAGCAGGATGAAATCAAAGGGGATGTGCAGCTTACTTAGATATTCTCAGCAGATTCAGTCTCTTCAGTAACACCTTGAAATATCAGGACCTACTTTAACAAGTCATGCAATGCTAAGACTGAATAACTGAATATCTCAACTTAGATATACTAAATCCAAAATAGCCATTTCTTGGAATTTTCCCTTTTCTCCAATGTATAGTAATTTTAAAGTTAGTATAAAAAAGTTCCGGGGAAGTGTGGAGGGCCTCCCCCACATTGGGGGTCCAGGAGGATATGCCTCCCCTACAAAAAAAAAAAAAATAGGAGAAGAGCGATGTGCAATATTCACTCTTCTCTTGTATTTTTTTTGGGGGGGGGGTTCCTGTTTGCTGGTAGTTATCATTTTGAATGCTGATATTTAAATAAGGAGCCAGTCACATCTAAATCAGTGAAAACAGATTTAGTTAGAAAACTTATTGGCTCTAAATGGCTTTCTGTCCCCAAGCTATCAAAATCTAGCTTTTCAACTTCATCATAAGGCATATTATATCTGCAGAAGAACACCCATGTAGGGATAAAATCTTGTATGGGAAGGGGTAAATCGTAGAGGCTATTAGTTCCAACCTTATTGCACTTTATCATGTACCCACACAGAAGAAAATGAAAATGAGATCTGTCTTACCCAAGATGAATTTATCCAGATACTTCTAGAAGGTGTGACACTTCTACCTGACCCTCTTACAGTAAGTAATGTGACTGAGATCATTTAGTGTCTTTATAATGAAACCCACCTGGTGTACCAAGTCTGCTGCTAAAAGTATTTAAAGGCATGGGAACTGATTTATGGCTTAATTATTAATTGTGTTTCAAGGAGTTTGGAATGACCAGTTAGAAGCACCAAACTGAAAACATGTCTCCGTGACAATGATCTTGAAACCAATAAGCAGGTCCTGCTGCTTGATTCTTATAGAAAAAAAATCTCCCTGCTGAATTCTGATTTTTTTATCTTCAGTGCATGGCTTTACAGATTTTGAAATACGCTGACCAGATTGGGTGACATTGATCACTGTGGGTTAATTAGACATGTGATCATACTCTTTCTATATCATACTAGTGTATCAAATGACCTTGTACTAACTCTAGATGCTGAGAACACTTCTGATAAACACACATCAAAACTGCATACTTCTAGTGCTGGAATAATTCCATTAACACTTCAGTTTGTTGGCTTTTGTAGAAACTATACAGTGGCTCTTTCATGGCAACAAAGCTATGGCAGCATACTTATCATCTTTTAGATGCCTTTTCCTTCCATGCCTGTCAGTCATTAGACTCCCCCATCAGTATTGGGTCCATTTATAACTCTGACATTGTGGAGTTCATAGCATAAGGGCTGACTAGAGAAGGCAATTATTCAAGCAGCCATGGTGGGGATGTGTTGGTTTGTGTCCTTACTGTCATATACTGATGCTGGAAATGAGGATATTTCTGTTATGATCTAACCCCACTCCATTGGGCCTACAATGCCATCCACATGCATGGGCAACCATGTGCATGCTTCTACACAAATATTAATGACAGCTGTCATCATCAGTTTGGTAGGGCAAATCTGAGTCCCTGGTCCTGGCTATATATCAGTGATGAGTAAACCTCTGCCTGCATGATGGTGATAAGCCAACCATAGCCACTACTCCCTCCCTCCTGAATGGGAAGCCAGTTTCAACCACTCAGTTCCATCCCCCAGCTTTTTCACTGCTTGAGTGACAACTTAAACTTCACTCATCAGGGACACAGTGAATGGTTTTATCTCTCACGATGGCAGCATATTTCTAATAGATGTCTGCAGCACGTGCAAAAAGAAGGGTTATCTACTTCATCTCACCTTTTCTTTTAGCCAGTGTACCCTTAATTCAGACACTGAAGAATAATAACAGAATATAGGGTATTATACACAGTAGGCAGTGATCATGGGGTTACCTTGTTCACTAATGACTTGATTTTGATGTTTTATGGACATTTCTTTCTATGTTTGGCATGTTATTGGATTATTTAATAATCAAGTACCATAGCTTGAAGTCTGATGTTTCATTAAGACAGAGCAAGCTAAGACAGTTGTATCTTCACTCTAACTAAGAAATATCTTTTTATTCACAAGCCACAGCTGCTTGGCATCACAGGGACCGGTTTGACATTGATGGGGAATCTCAGTTGCCAGGAAGTCAGAAATCAAAGCATTTGTGGAACAGCAATGGGTGTATGTGATCCAAAAGAAGAATTTGTATAAGAATCTCCAGCTCAATAATTATATCATCAGCCAGTGATGGAGATGGAATAAGGAAGCAGGTTTCCTTATCCTAGCTAGAAGGGTTCCCAAGAAAATTCTTGCAAAAGACAGGTATGATGTGCAAATTAGATAGATAACTGCTCACTGACATATTACAAATACCATTCTTCATAGATCAACTAAAAAAAAAACATTAGGAACAGTACTGCAGGACTCTACAAGGAGCTTCTGTTTGAGGATTTTAAAGTGCATAGATTGGAAGTTTGAGAATCCATGTTTAGAAAACAAATTTTCTACCTCATGTGTATCTAATAGGTATTTCTTACAGTTCCACTTCACTGCTGGGTGTGTAGACATGACAGCACAGGAGATTGTGAGCATATGTTTTGGTCCTACAGTTTCTGAACCCTACTAATATTCAAACAAAGCTGGGGAGTTCATTCCTGGCACCAGTGGAGATGCACAAAAGTTAATACTAAGGCTTCTACTTACAGTTGGACAAAAGTGTATTCCCTGTAGGCAGAAATCATCTGTCCCACCAAATATGGAGGTATGAATGAGATAGAAAACTGTGATTAAGGTTGCTACCTCACAGAGGTACAAGATACACTCTACAAGTACTAGGTAGAAAACATGTGAGAAATAGATAACAAAGTACAGTTTAAAATGACTGTTAGAGATAAATGCTCTGATTTGTATTATAGAAGTGAAATGACAACCATATGTCTATCTTTGCAAGCCTGAAGAGGTACTTCCTGGAGAGAGGAATTCAAGATAAGATACTTACATATAGTACATAAAGGACAGATTTTAGTGATAAAGGTGTTTCTGTTTTGTGGGGCGGGGGGTGATTTTGGTAGGTTGTTTAAGCTGCCATATTTTATAGGGTAGCTATTCTAATAGTATGCAGGAAGTTTATAATAATTAAAGTGAAAGAAATAATACTTTATAAGGCTCTGACAGATCAATACACCACCCTGTGATGCTTTTGTTAGTGGAAAGGGGCATGTGTTTTTCTCATAGATCACTATGTAAATCATTACATGTATGATTACATCCTGTTTGTAGCATGCTAGTCTTGTGTGGATTTTATATAATTTTTTAGGGTATATTGCTAAGATGTTGGAACAAACTCTTCTTATCCTGGGTTATATGCTTTTCTCTTTTACTGTTAACAGTGTATTTTTATACATTTTTATTGTATGCATATGCTTTTGTGTCATACTGCTTTTTAAAGCAGTGCAGTTTAGTACATTTGATTATAATGTACTGTTTCTGTTTACCCTTTATAAAACATTTTTTCTCTTCCCTGAAAGAAATAAAATAGGTATTCTAAAATATTTATTGCACTTAACAGTTATTTTTATAGGACTGTGCAGTTTCCCATCATCTGCCTCTACTGACCTCGGACATTACTTTGCTACTTGCCAAATAATTTGCTGAATGCTTTCCAAGTTTTGGAAGTGTTCCTTGTGGAGCTTAATCAATCTTATGTCCTTCTTTTTTTGTAAATATTTGCAGTAATTATGGCAAAAAGTAGATAATAGTATTAGGTGTTTATACCACCAGAACATACATAACCTTATTAGGAGTTTTCAGAAGTATAAAGAGATATAGAAAATGACAACTTCTAGTAAGTAAATCAAGTACAAAATAAAACATTGGATTAAAAACATTCCCCAGGATTCAAGAAGCTCGGAGCAAGGATGGTTTTAGCCTTGCGATGAGCGTCCTCACTACAGATGACACAACAGTGCCATATGAATATGTATGAGGGCACGCCGCCGCAACCTCAACGTGCACAGGAAATGTGTGCGAGTGCAGGGGGCATGCACAAGTCCTCTACGGAGGCGTAAACATGCCCCGACACTTGCAAAACCAACTATGCCTACTAGTAGAGCCCGCCCCTAATAGTAAGCCAGTAATTCAGTGTCCGTGGATACCGAAATGTATGCTAAGCATACAAGAGTGTCCACGAACAATGAAATAAAATAGAAGTAGTAAACACACAAGCACGTAGGGGAATGTTGAGCCCTGTCCCTAGAACTTTCACAATTAGATTCCCTGTCCCTGTGTCCCTATTATACATTCGAATTGCTGCAATATCGAAGGTGTAAGCAAAGCACAGCGTGTCTGCACGTCACTGCCCTCCACCGAGTGTAGCTTACACATCATATTCATTCAAATAGAGAAAAACATGCAGAATCAATGTAAGTGTCAATAGTGTAGTGTTTATAGCATCCAACTAACAAACAGGCATTCATGGTTTGAGCCCAATAATAACACATATCATTTTCCATGTGGAATAAATGTCGTTTTGTTGTAAAACCGACATAAGAGTATCGTATGAGATATTTAACTTAAACATCATTCAAGCACAGTGGCACTGTCATAATGAATAAGGTACTAGTAAGCAGGTGTAAGCATAAAATAAGCAGCAGTAAACACATATAAGTACCAGTAAGCAAGTCTGAGTGCACTTGCGTGGGTCTAAGCAGTGCCCAGCATAGGAAATGTATATAAGTATACACAAAATATATAATGTATTTATAGATATATATATATATATATATATATATATATATATAAAGAAAGAACGACGTAACAATAAAGCATACAAAAGGAATGAGAAGGGAATCAACAGCAACCCCAGTATTATATAGCACTGTCAGCATATGCCATACCCAGCTGGGCAGGAGTGAGCAAAGCACTGCTACGCACACCACAGGTAGGATATTACCAGTGGGAGTAACATTGTTGATTTGCTAAGTCTTCTTTACACACAGACGGTAGTCCCTGATGAGACTACCCAAAAATTGATAGGATGGCTGGCCATCCGACCATTACACAAGCAAGGGCAGGTATGTTCAAGGACTAAATGGTGGGAGAGCCTGAGAATACGTGGGTTGGGACAACATACGTGTAGGGCCCCTAACACTTGGGAGAGGGCAATGTGTGGAGGTGTGTCATGGCTGCGATAACAAGTGAACAATGGATGGTATGCATGTATTTTGAACACAGGTGGGGTGGAGGAACTATAGGTATGACATTATGGAGCCAAGAGTGCCAGGGTTGGATGGGCTGGTTCAAACTGGACCGCCCTGTGGAGGTCAGCGAGTTCGTTATAAGTATATATGCATACACATATGCAGACATCAATATGTAAAAATGCATTCTCTGTAACACATTCATTCCATCTGTAGACATAAATAACATGAATGTGCCCTTACAAACCTCAACAGTAGATAGAATGATAGGTTGTGCAGAAGTGGGATGGGACGAAATTGCTAAAATGCAGAAGTGTGTACAATGTCCAAAGTCAGTGCTGTGCTGAAAATAATCAAATGTGAGGACTTTCCCACACATGGAATCATTCCTGTGATCTGCCTGCTATTGCAAAGCCAATTACTAAACCGGTCTATTTGTAAAAGAAATAAGCTGAACACGTACATAATTAGGCTCTCATGTGTAATGTGTGTGTTACCACATAGTCATACTTATTCATTTATTGTAGTGCCATGTTAACGGGAGTAATGATGTAATGAAGCATAGAGTCTAATCTTGACATAAACAAATGCGTGTCCCATGTGGGACAACCCAAAAATTGCGAATAGTATTCTTTTGTTTGCTCATGTCACCAATGTTTGTGGACTAAACATTTGGGAATTCTGAGGATACGTGGAGTGAGCCAACTGATGGGATGGGTCTATAGGAGTAGGGAGAGGCCAATGTGTAGTGGTGTGGATACACCATGAATCCGACTGGAGAATGGATGACTGCAGTGTTAGGGAGGCATTGGGGTGTGTGCTTGGGGAACCAGGAGCCATGGGTATATGGGTATATATGCAAATTAAGCAGCACAGCAATAGTGTATTGGTTAGAGCAACCGCCTAATGAACAAACATTCCCATACCGAATCCCACTGTATCACATACTATTTACCATCGGTAATCTGTACATTAACATATTGCGACATTTGTCCACTGTATAACCTGAAAAATGTCATGACATTTCCACGACAGAAAAAAGTCTTATCAAACCCTCTATTTTTAACCCACAGTTAAATCACACCTTAAAAGTATTTGAGGAAATTTGTATAAAGGAATTAGAGAACATCCTAAACAAGAATACTAAAGTCAACCATAATTTGTCATTTAAGGAAAGAAAGGGCTTTAACGAGCTGCGAAAGAAAAATGACACTATTAGATTTATGAGAAGTGACAAGGGAGGGAATCTAGTTATAATGACACAAGAGACATACACAAATAAAATGCTTGAGATATTAAATAACATTGAAGAATATGAGATAGTTCCATTCTATGAAATAAATAAGAAGTTTAAATTCATCCATTCATTTTTGTATGATGCTCTTATGTCTAGTGAAATCAATTTAGAAGTGTATGATTTTTGTGTGATTCAAAATCCCCGAATAGGGACTTTTTTTGGTATACCCAAGATACACAAAAATTTAACAGACCCTCCTTTTAGACCTATTGTCTCATCACCTCATTCAGTCACAGAGGGGATTTCTTTAGTTATAGATGCCACTTTGGGGCCCTTAGTTTCACAACAAGAATCATACATAAAAGACTCCTGGCATTTTTTAGAAAAATTAAATGAATTCGACGAGAGTAATAGATTTGATCCAACTCAACACATTATTTTTAGTGTGGATGTGGTGTCTTTATATACATGCATCCCCCACGAGGAAGGGGTTGAGGCCATACGACAGTTTTTGAGTAAAAACAAAAAATATGACACCGGACAGATTTCTACCATTTGTAGGTTTTTGGACATTTTATTACACCATAATTATTTTATTTTTGGTGATACCTACTATAGACAAAAAAGAGGGGTGGCTATGGGGTCACCAGCCGCCCCTTTGTATGCAAACCTTGTAATGTCATGGTGGGAAGATGAATTTCTTAAACCTATAAGAAATATTTTTAATATTCTATTATACTACAGATTTGTGGACGACATGGTGTTTATTATTAAAGGAAATAATGACACAGTTCTTGAATTTCTTACAGTTATTAACAACACAGTTGAATTTTTAAAATTTACTAAGGGGGAAGTAGGCTTGAAAATTAGTTTTTTAGATATCCTATTTTGGTGGGATTCATTTGAATTAAGATTTCAAAGTGGCATCTTTAGAAAGGAGACATTTACGAATAGTTATTTACATTTTAAGAGTGGCCATCCATCTCACACTATAAAAAACATACCAAAAGGGCAATTTATAAGGGCCAGTCGGATGACTACTAAAGACAGTGATTTTTATGAGGAAATTGACTTTATTATGGCGATGTTCATCAATAGGGGTTATGATAGTTTGTTTTTGGAAAGTATAAAAAAAGAAGTGTTAGAAAAACGAAGTACCCACTATCAGGCTATATTAAATAAAAAGGATGGCCTTTTTACCTCAGGAACATTGAATGATCAAGAGAACAAAAAGCTAGTCTGTTCCTTAGATATGACTATGGACAGTGAACTTATTAAACAAGTTTTGAGAAAGAATTGGAGAATTTTGCAGGGTAACCTGGATATTAGCCAAATAGTTGGAGAACAGCCCAACTTTGTGTTAAGAAATGGTTACAACATAAAAAGAGCTTTAGAGAGTAACAACTATAATAAAGCCGGTGAAACTAGTATTATAGAAACGAAGGGCATGTTTCCTTGTTTTGGATGTAATATGTGCAGATTTATACTGCAAGGTCCTTATATTATGATAGACACTATGGATAGAACTATTGAGGTACCACAGTATGTTAACTGTAATACTAAGGGTGTGATATACATCTGTTTTTGCAGCAGTTGTACCTCATTTTATATAGGAATGACAACTAGATGTTTAAAAACTAGAATACGAGAACATCTGTATAGCATTAAAAGCAAGGATACTAATAATGCTTTATTTAAGCATTCTCTCGTTTGTCAGAATTTTAAAAAATTTCTTTTTTCAGTATTAGAAGTTTGTCATTCAGACCTGAGAGGGGGTGATTTTAAGGACTTTGTTGAATAGAAGGAGACCCTGTGGCAGATTAGATTGAGATCTGATCAACCACCAGGTCTGAATGATTCAATAAACATTAAATGTTTTTTAAAAAACAAAAAATTACATATTGATAAAAACATAGTAATGGAATTTTTTATTTAGTATGTTTCTTTAAATCAATGATTAGTTTTTATTGAATAATTGTATGGTAATTAATGTGATGATTATTTAAACTGTGATTATGGATTTTTAATGCATTCTGAAGAAGTTTCTGATGAAAGCGTGTATTGAGTAAAAGTTATTACGCTATTTGCTGGTTTATGTGGTTTTTACCATTACATTGGTTCATCCTGCTAACTGTCAGTAAATTATAGCTGCACGGACTGTTTCCTTTCTTGACCGGTTTTTGTGGTTCTGGTTCTTTGGATTTATTTAGTTGGTATATATGCAAATTAAGCAGCACAGCAATAGTGTATTGGTTAGAGCAACCGCCTAACGAACAGAAATTCCCATACCGAATCCCACTGTATCACATACTACTTACCATCGGTAATCTGTACATGAACATATTGCGGCATTTATCCGCTGTATAACCTGAAAAATGTCAATTAAAAGTTAACTGGAGTGAAGTGTCAGTCTCATAATGAATAAGGCACTAGTAAGCAGGTCAAGCATATAGAAACACCAGTAACCTTGTGTAAGTGCATTTGCGCGGGGTATGTATTGCTTTACAGACGTATATATATATATATAAAATATATATATATATATATATATATATATATATATATATATATATATATATATATATATATATATATATGTATACACACACACACACACACACACACACACACACATACATACATACATATATATATATATATATATATATATATACATATACATATTTGTGTGCGCGTGTGTGTGCATAGATATACACAGATATACAGCTATGATAGGAAACAGCACACAAGAATAACATATGTTCACAGGCTACGCCAATGGAAGTGAGGATCCCAAGCAAGAAACATGAAACACGTAGCATGACCTTCCACCCCCCCCCAAGCCGGACACGGGAAACATACACAAAAACAATGTAAAGAGTCCACTGCTCCCCAGACCATACGCAGGATACAACCGGGGGGGGGGGTGGTACACAGTGCACCTGTGAATTCTAATCTTGGAACACAGACAGGAGCATCCCTTGCGAGACACCCCAAAAATTGAAAAGACCGAAAGAAGGTGATAGACCGAACATTCTGACTGGGGTGTATACATACTCGGAATACATGGGTGGGATACCCTGATGACCCATGGGTTGAGACAACTGTATGAAATGGGTCCCGTGAAGTGGAGAGTGGGCTGCGTGTAGTCATGTGTCCAGAATAGATCAGGACCCAGAGAAAGGATGGGTGCTGTTGATGAGGTGTGGGTGGGGGAAGTATGGGAAGCTACTTATGGGTCTAGGTGGGCAGGTGTTGGCTGATGTGGGCCTATATGGACAGCCCTAGGGTTGTAAGCGAATGTGTTCATTGGGCAGAGGCGTCGTCCAATGAGCAGCCACACTCACTACAAGTCCCACTGCAACAAAGTATAATCTATATGGCAAGGAACAGCATAAAAAGATGTAGATGTATATATGTAGAGGTATGTGTGTGTATATCTACCCATAGTGACATAGAAATAAATCTCTCCCTCTCCGTAGTACAAATGTATACATACAGAGACAGAATACAGATACATGCCCACATATAAATATATACATATGCAGACACCCATAGACCCATATGTTGTGAGATATATTTATATATATATATATATATATATATATATATATATATATATATATATATATATATATATATATATACAGAGAGAGAGAGACAGCAAAATATAAATATACATGTATACATACATATATAGATATATCTGTATATAGAAATGTAACTCTATATATATATATATATATATATATATATATGTATATATATATATATATATATATATATATATATATATATATATATATATATATATATGTGACTATAAATATACACATGTATATAGCTAGGATATGATACAGCAGTTACGACTAACATATGTTCACAGGCCGTGCATATGGGGGTGAGGGGTCCAATAAACAAACGTGTAACGTGTAGCATCAACTCCCCCCAACCCCCATCCCAGCTAGGCCACTGAGGCATACAGACACACAATAAAGGTAAACACATCACTGCTTCCCAGACAACCGGCAGGATACTACCAGTGGGAGAGACCTGCCAGGTCTAATCTTGAAACATAGACGATGTCCCTTGTGGACACCAAAAATTAATGATTGGAGGCAGTCCCGGTAATGACTTATCGAACCAGGCTATAGATGTACATGGACCAGTAGGTTGTGCAGGCCTGATAACCCATAGGTCGACACAGTGTACGACATGTGTCCTGACACGGCGAGAGTGGGCAGTATGTAGTGGTGTGTTTATACCCCAAATGCACACACAGTAAGGATGAGTGCTGTAAAGGAGTGGCAGGTGAGGGAACTATGGGTACGCAGTTATGGGCCTAGACATGCAGGTGTTGGCTGGCAGTCATATTAGGACTGCACCAGGTATGTAAGTAATATTCTGAAATGGGCATAGCTGATGCCCATACCTCTCAACCACTAAGAGCACAACCACTGGACAGGACATAAACCATTGGGGGAACAAATAGGACCATACCTCTGAACTGCCCCGATTTACAGGGACGTCCCTGATTTCGACTCAGTTTCTAACTCTGTCCCACTTAATCCCTCCTAAAACTAGTGACATTTGGAGGAAAGGTGGTGAATTACAAGTAATGAATAATGACAACAATTAAGAGTTATAAACATCATTTACCTCAGAAAATGTGTATGAATTCATATGCTCTGTGTCTGTCAATGTGTCAGATTAATAGCACCAATAATTTAAATGTGTCCCTGATGTTGTTATGCTGTGTCCCTGATTCAGTTTGTATTTTTCCCCAATTGTATGAGAGGTCTGATTGGGACAGAAAGCACATATTCCACTGACAACCTTAGAAAGATGATAGAATATTTGGTATGCAGTAGCTTGACTCGGCTGAAGGATGTGGGTTCCAAAACCCAATTACTTGTTTGTATTGAAGAGTGTCAGTTCCCATGTAATAGCCAGATGGGTGAAGACTGTAAGAGAAACACACCAATAATATAAATCAAACTCTGGACAGGCCGCAGATTCCGTACAGTCGAACGGCATGCTATCGCCTAATGGGCAGCCATTCCCGATACTGTAGGCATGTAATCCGATGTAATAGGCATCACAAGGTCATATACTATATAGCCATATACATCACTCTGTGCATGTTATTTACATTAACAGAACAGTTCCTTTCAAATCATTATGTGAGAACAATACTCTTGCAAGGTGCTATGTGCTACATCACCATTATGATAAAGGTAAATGGGGTAACCATAGATGGAACGGTAGTGTTGTGTGTACAATGAGGTCATCAATATCACGTGAACCTGGAACATTTAGGAGTCATGTGCATACTAGGATCGTGCACCTGAGAGGCAGGGGTGAGGACAACTGGATTATGTTGTGAAGCATATTAAAAAGGTTACATGTGTCCATTGGACACGTGTGTGAAATGGACAACTATGTATGAGGCAAATGTTGTTCTAGGAACCGATTGGCCTTTTGTTTCCGTAGGGTGAGAGTGAGATGTGGGGGAAGGAGAGTAGGTATGCTCATGGAGGATAGGTAGGGTAGGATGACAGACAAGACAGCATACGGGGTCAGTATTTGACACATGGGGGGAGATATACCTCAGACGGGGAGGGGTGGTCAGCATTCACAAGCCTATGAGTCCCCAGATGGAAACCGTGGGACGGAGGTCCCCAGCCATGGGCAGCCACCTCTGCACCAAAACAGTTGCAAAGGTGGCAGTGCTGGGGACTGTCTAGGAGGGGCAGCCTCACCCTGTAAATGTGACACTCTACCCTTGAGCTGGTGTATCTGGCCTTGAAACCCCTTATTGAGCCCCCTACGCACCACGTTCAGGACTGTACGACAGCAGACATGTTCCTGTCTGGACCTGCTCCCAGGGGGGACAAGCCCCATCCTCAGTGGTGGTACCACCAGAAGGTGGTGCAGAGCCAACAGAGCTGGAAGTCCAAGGGTGCGCCCACAGATGTGCTAGTGCCCAGTGCCATGGCCAGATGAAGTGGGACAGGAGGTTCTGCCAGGGCCTCCAAACCCATACAACCTACGGTGTTGCAGTTTAAACACAGCTATGGCTTAATAATAGTCAACAGCATTCAGGATTACTTACAACAGCATGCATAGATATGACCATCAACCCAACACAACAGATGGTATACATTTGCAGAGGAAGCACAACACATGCATATATAGTGCATGACATCTGTACAAAGTGTATTAGACTACAGCAGCTATGAACAGTGGCCCATTACTGGCATGTCACTGAGAACCCCAGACAGTGTCTGTCACACCACTGTTTCATGTGACATATGTCCAGTCAGGGATGCGATGGCAGTAACTCATCACTATCACCATGTACTGGCTGCAATCCTCACACTATGCTCCTGCTGTTCACAGATCTGTGTTCAGTGAGTAACACAGGAAACAAATGATTGTGCACACTGACCAGTCCACAGGTGGCCCTGCAGATGGGGGTCCCTCACAAACAGAGCACTGTCTTGTCCGTTTTAAAACATGTAGAATAGCCATTACCACACACAACTTGTTAAAGAGGCAGTCGTCTCAATGAAGCATAGCTACACTTACATGCTGTAGTCATGTCTGGCACATCACCCTCCTGACTTTAGGCTATTTCCCACTGTGTATGTTGTTTGAGGGACATCCAGATATCATCTGTGATGCCGTTTACCAAACACCAGATCCAGGTACCATTCACAGTGACTGTCATGGGCAAACACCAACATGATGTTCCTAGATATTGTACTGTGTTTTTCATGCGAATAGCTACTAGAACATCATCACAGCTGTTCCACATGCAATCAGCTAAGGGAGGACTGGAATAGGTGCAGAGGCCATCACCTGATCATGACCAACACATACAATACACAAGCTGCTGCTGAGCAGGTGTACACCTCTACATCCACCAGACAGTGTGTGGGAGGGACAGACAGAGGCAAAGTACATCAGAGAAGGGCTTGGAGACTAAAACCTAAACATTGTCTGTCACACACCTACCAGTACAGGGGTTCACACCCCTGCCTGACTAGTCATTACTATTACAAGTGCATGCAGTTACTCCATGAGCCACAAAGCTAACATGTTGGTGTGCTGTAAGAACATATATGTGTGTTGGTGGGTGACATCTGCAACAGAGATATAGTAGACATAACATTAGGTGTAGCACACATGGCTGTCCACATGAACGGATGGCATTGTCAACACAACCACACTCTCTAATGGACTCACATTGACACTCTTTGCCAGGCTCACAAATACACTCCCAAACTACTTAGTTTGTCACACTGCAGTAATGCACAGGTACTACATGCACCACAGGGGATATCCGAAGGTTCTATGGGCTAGGGCATGTGAACATGTTTGACATATGTTGGTATGCCAGTGGGAGTTATACTGGGAGTGACTGTGGTTGGGAGCATCATACCCCACACGCAGACACAAGGTGCCAGTACTGACATGAATGAGTGCATTGCTTCATGGGTGTGTAGTGGTTGGCTGTGCA
>NC_056740.1:117479263-117519263 GCF_019279795.1 Protopterus annectens | reverse complement strand
GTTTCAAAGAAGTTGACCAGGTTCAAGAGGCAAGATTTGCCCTTAACAAAGCCGGATTGGGTAGGATCCAGTTTCTGGAGGTTCCCAATGTCTTTGTTTATGATTTCCATGATGATACGCTCCATAGCTTTGCAGACCAGGCTAGTCAGGCTTATCGGGAGATAGTTTCCAGGGTCTGTTGTGGCACCATCTTTGTGGAGTGGGACCACTGTTGCTGTACTCCATTCCTTGGGTACATATCCTGTAGTAAGGCTAAGATTGAACAGTGACTTTATATGAGGGTTTAGTTCTTCTTGGAGCTCATGTAAGACACAGCCCGGGACACCATCTGGTCCCATTGATGCTGTGTTTTTTTGCTTTGGAGAGGGCAGCTCTCACCTGTGCATCTGTGATCTCAGGAAGGCTACACTCTGTTGGGGTAGACATTTGCTCTTTTGGGAGGGAAGGGGGGGAGAAGTTTTCACTGAACCTTTCTGCTAGGATGTTGGCAATGTCTGTTGGTTCAGTGTATTTTTTGCAATTTTGCACTAACTCAGAGCATATCTGGGAGTTGCCTCCCAGGTTTCTGACATAACTAATGAAGGTCTTGTGATTATCTTTAGTGTCTTGTGCAATTTTTATTTCGAATATGGCCTTAGATGATTTTATGAGGGATCGTAGTTTCTTGCTAGTACTGATCAGAGACGCCTTCCCTTTCTGGGATTTTGCTCTATCATGTAGTAGCTTTCTCCTTCTGTTGTATAGCTTATTTATGGCTGGAGTCCACCAGACAGGTCTCCTGCCTTTGGAGGAGTGAGTCTTGGTTTTATTTGGGATAGGATGCTCTATGCATTCCTCTAGGTGTCCACAGAATTATTTTGTAAAGGATTCTGCATTTTGGGATGTATTTTCCACTGGCCCAGGGGCTTTGAAGGATTCCACCTCAGTTTTGAGAAGTGTGAAGTTTGCTTTTGAGAAGTTCTTCACCGTGGTTTCCTCGGCTAGGGGTGGGGACAGAATATGGATGTCCAGTGAGATTAGTTTATGGTCTGATCTTACCAATGAGGGGTATGCCTCTGGTGTGGAACATAGAGACCCCATGTTGGTGATGACCAGATCCAATATGTTTTCCCCTCTTGTGGGAGTGGTGACCAGTTGTTCCATACCATTTGAGTTTATAAATTCTAGGAACCGTTGGGTGAGGGTGTTTGGGCTTGAGTTGTTTTCCCAATCAATGTTTGGGTAGTTAAAGTCACCCAATATAATGGTGTTTGGAGATACCTTCATATTCTCCAGTGTTCTCAGGAAAGCCGAGTGAGGTTCCTGTGTTTGGGAGGGTGGTCTGTAGCAGGCTACAAACTGAAAGGCAGTTTTGCACACTGTTAGTTGCACATGGAAGGTCTCCGATGCTTCGTGCAGTGCCACTAACCTGGAGGTGTGGGTATCTTTGATAAATATGGATACTCCCCCTCCTTTTGTGGTTAGGTCTGAGTATTGGGACCGGAAAGCATGGTATGAAGTATAACCTGTTAGTCCTGGGGTGCTCTCGGGATCGTTGAACCAGGTTTCTGTTACTGCACAGATATCAATATTCTCCATACTGAGGAGTGTCTCGGGTGCGTGCATCTTGAGGTATAGACTTCTGGCGTTCAGCAGCATTACCCTTAGTTTTTTTTTTTTTTGTGTTGTCTATGGAGATGGGTTTGTCTTTTGAGCCTTGCATAAAAAAGGAACTATGGGGGAGGCAAGAGCCTTTGCCAGTATTTGAAAACCCAGGGGTGACAGGTGCAAGCCGTCCCTAGTGAAGCAACATGGCTTTAATGTGCTTGTAGCACAACATGAACCTGAACTGGGGTAGTGCCATCTGTGGAATGGACAACTACTATTACTATACAGGGTTACAGTGGGTATGCTCATACACTTAGTAGCACAGGGCCATTTGGGATGCACTATGACTACAACTACACAAGGTTATACTGGGCATGCTCATACACTTAGTAACAAAGGGCTTGTTGGATGCACTGACTCAAATTACACAAGGTGGCAGTGGGTACGCTCATACACTTAGTAGCACAGGGCTGTTTGGGATGCACTCCGATTCTAACCACTGAAGGCCACAGTGTGCATGCTCAAACACTTACATGTACAGAACATGTTGTAATGGACTCCTATTGTAAACACACAGGTTTGCAGCTAGGTACGTCTTACCTGTCAGTATAAATGCACATCATACTGGTTTACTACCTGATACCTGTATGTGGCCTGTAAATTATATATCTGTGTCTATGCTGTGTGATACACATGCATGCATGTACATGAAGTACTGACATATATATGTTATGTATACACATTCATGCATGTGTGGATGTGACAGACAATGGGTTACCTGGGTTGCACAGGTGGATGCTACCTACAGCATGTGTCACACACCTTGCTGCCCTGAAAGGCATACATTGATAGCAGGTTGCCGACAGTGGCATTATACGTGGAACAGTGGCATGTGCAAACATAATGTGTGAGCCACCTTGTGTAATGGTACTGAGGTGCAGGTGTCAAGATGACCTCTCCCGGCTGTGTTAGTAGTTGTCATTATTAGCAGGACTGCTACCCCAAGTATATCTCACATTGGTCATATACACAAGTTCTGCCACTGTCCATCACCTTACATGGGCCATTTGCTACCAAGCACATTAATTTCACTGGCAGTGATGTCATGGTATGGGTGGCAACTGCTAGACCAAAACAATGAGCCAATGCCCTACTGTTATTATGAGGTTGTCCAGTGTCTGTCATTCCGAGCTGCCATGACCGAATGATGAGCCTTCAACACAGAGCACATGCATCCATGTTATATGTGTGTGTGGATAATACCTAGGTCACATTTACCCATATAGCCACATTCCAAGGCAAATATCCTACACACAGAAGTAACACCCTGACACCTACATGACAATTGCATTGGATGCTTATGCTAACCCGTGCTAGATGTGTGACTTTAGTAATCCATTTGCTCAATGTAGAACCTACAATGGGGAATACTGACATCTGTGCAGTGAGGAACACCTGGCTGAAGGTTCTGTAGTGCACAATTGCACTACCACCATTTAACTCAGATCCAGACATGTGGGCCATAACAGTGGTATGGACCATTCCAGATGGTGGTGTACACATATTCATAAAGGCTACTCACATGTAAAGACCACTACTCTGACATAACGCATCACAGATGAGTCAGGTACAGATGACAGTGGCAAATGCTGCATTCTAGGTTGTATCCTCATATACATCCACCACCTTGTTCCCAGACTACCAACACACATCCATATGTGGTATGACATAGTATGGTAGACCACCAGATAACCCTCGATTAGTAGACTGTGGACTAGGCCTACATCAAATGTGCAAAGTACCCATGTACAGACACAGCTGCATAATGTGTTATGCAATGCAATAATACCACTGTTTGTAACCAGCTCAGTTGTACACATACCAGGGTCCCTCGGATGTTGTCAGCATTAACATGGTCGACTGTTGCTGTACACCAGTAAACAACACCCTTATGGTTGGATATGACCTAACTATACCTGCCCTGGATATGTACATCCCACACTCATACATAACTTACATTACCATAGCTTTCGTTTACCTTTATACATGCAGGTGGCTACAGTCATTACACACATGCACATGGCAGATAGCATTCTAACAGTACATAAGGTTTGATATCTATGTTGACAGGGTAATATCCCTCTCTACTGGTCACCCATGACACCTATCATATCATACAACACCCCATGTGGCATGTATGTCTTCAGACATGTCCACCTAATGCAATGCCTACAAACATACCCAAATAACAGGACCATAGGACCTACACAAGGCCTGTATTGACAGACTCAGGGAAACCCAGCTCTGCTCTGTATGTTCCTGAGTAGTCACAGGTGATATGTTCATGACATGTACAGCCATGTGTGGCCACAGCTCCTACATATACCCCATGTCAACAATTGCAAGCCATGCATGCTGTGTGCTGTCTGGACATTAGCCTTAGTACCACAATAGCCAGTACATGCTGGGGTGAGATGTTTACAAGCCACAGACCTTGCACATGCTTGAATGAGTGTACTGCCTAGCTCTAACAGAGCACACTGCTGGCACTCTTCCAGTACACATGAGGTGTGTGTGGCAAATATGATGTGCTCACTGTTGACCATTGCAGTGCCCTGGCTTCACCATGGCACTGTCAAGTAACAGTTTGTAGGAGCATGACATGGAATAATGCTGTGTGTGTCACACTGATATCTGCTGTTGTAATATATGTACCCTTGGCTACTCGGTTAAAGTGGTGTTATCCTACCAGTACATGAATACAACATCCATTATGGTGTAATGCTTGGCTATGTTTCACACATGGCGTGGGGAAGGTGTGGAATATATCCTCTTGACCTGCTAGTGCACGTACTGATGTAGACCGCATATGTGTACATGCATTGCTATTTGTGTAGATTCCATGTGTGTGCAGTATCTGATGTCTGAAGGTGACTGTTGTCTTAGTACATCCTGCTGTTGCAATACAGCCTCAACATTGCCAACTGTATATGGTGATATGGTCTAAGTACAGTAAGCCGCACATGAGGTATGGACAGATGTTTGGACATGACTACTAATTGGTGGGGTTTCTTTGCGGATGAATGATTACTGAGGGCAGCTCACTGGTGTGTTACAACCAGTCCTACAATAACCTGTGTACATGCTAAGGTCAGGTTTTGTTAATTGAAGTGGAAGACAGACAATGTAGAATGCTGTAAGGGTGACACTAAAGGCAAACCTCATGACACCTGTAACAGTAATACCTCCCCTGTGCATATATTGTGCATATATCAGCACAGTTGTCAAAGGAAAGAGTCAGTAAGCATTGTACCAGATGCGATAGTGCTGTACTTCTGTAGTATCTATCATGAGACAGGCTGGTGTTTGATTTACAGTACTGGCATGTGTGGGTGTGTGTCCATATATGTCACATATGGTTGAGAATACATCCCACATGTTATCACTCTCCTGAACACTGTTGTTGACACCAGTACAGAGTGAAGTGTAGAAAGAAAGGCATAGGCAGGTGATTAAACCTCACACATGTAAAGTGTCTGTATGTGTGTGACATAGGTGTATATCTTTGTGAATGCCAGTGTGTGTGTGTGTGTGTGTGTGTGTGTGTGTGTGTGTGTGTGTGTGTGTGTGTGTGTGTGTGTGTGTGTATATATGGCCGTCCGGTTCCTGGAATGAGGCTGTATTTTACCATAATGAAATGTTAATGCCCCTCCCCCATCCACTTAAAGCAATCTATCAACCCTGTTGATATCATCAATCACAGACGGGCATACTAACTGCCTGTTAACATGTACTCCCTGGGGTGTGACCTGTTGTTACATAGCCTACTGATGGACCCCCCCTCCCCACATGCAATCACTACAATGTAGTATCCCTGTTGATGTCCTCGATCCTGGGCCATTCCAACTACCTATACATGTGTAATCTCTGTGGCACATCTTGTAATTGCGTAGTGCTATAATAATGATATGTACATAGGCAGGGGTTCTCATCCAAACACTGGCAACTGTGTGTGTGTGTGTGTGTGTGTCAGAGTGTGTGTTACTGTGTCTGTGAATCCCTGAGTGTCTGGATGTGTTTGCATGCTGTCATGGCAGTGGGTATTACTGCTTCCCAATGAGAAGCCACTATTTCTACTGTCCTTTACCCTTGTCATCCGACATACCACTATTTTACCCACTCCGCACTCCAGGTAACTATACCTGTGATGTCACCCACTATGGATGTGGCGGCTCTGAACACAGCAGCTATCATGCTCTTGGATCATTAGAACAATAAACATAATTGAAACATGGGAGAATATAACTGTGATGTGGAAGCTACAAAGTGCATGCAGGGATTGTCATACTGACCTATGTGTAGTCAACATGTACATATGGGAATCCCGTAAACACCAACATCCCCCGGCACATGCAACTACACCTGAAAGAGGAAGGAATGTCAAGATCAACATGCTGTTAGTGTTGTTACACAGGATACATACTGTCAAATGTACAAAATGCGTTCTAAAACTGCAATACATGGTATGTCTGCTGCCTGTCAACATTACTCAACAATATTAATCTACAATTGTCTACATAGTATGTTCACCCTGTGCATCAGACCATATGAACATGTCCCTACACTGATGGTATGGATGACAGGGAAGCGGCACAGGCATAATCATATGCACAGAGTGATAATGTTTGCCACAGGCCTAGGCTGTGCCATTGGATGACATCATGCACATGTGTTAGGGCCTGTGATATCATTGGGAATGTGTGGATGTTATGCGCATGTGTGTGTGTTGAGGTGCCCTACATTTGTTTCCAGTGTGTGTGTATGCATGCACACAGGTCTGGCTTGTGGTTGGCCTACACAGGGGTAATATTGACAGCTGCAGACTGTACAAGGCAGGTTTCACAGTTTACGGTGTCCGGCCATGGCCATATGACCTGTGCCTGCCAAGGGTTGCACGGGCACTACCAGGCAGAGGTCCAGATTGGGCACCGCCTGATGTCAAATGTCCACTAGAATTGTGTCCCTGCTGGGACCGTCCAGGACCACATGCACATGGCCTGCTGTGTTCTGGTGTGAACTGCACAGCACCAGCTGCACTACTGCTACTGCCACTATGGAAGCAGGCAAGTGCAGTAGCATGTTCACATAGACCTTCAACTGGTGATGTAGCTGACCTACATCCACGTGCCCGATGCCTCACTCCCACCAGATGTTCCAGTACAGACATTCCATGCTCGAGGACTGACATGCCACGGTCAAGGAATCCCACCATGTCACCCAATCATTTATCCAAAACATCTGCAAGATGATGGTGAGCATTTGCAAGTGCCTGGATGTTGTCAGTTAATGAACAGACAGCAGCCCTCAGAAGCCTCAGACCTTCTCTGTTGCACCATTCAGCACGTGCCTGTGCCTCCATTACAGCCCAAAACATGCATCTGGTGACTCCAGCTGATGTGCTTGATCTCACAGGGGCATGTTGGCCAGTGGTCCTCCTACAAGCAGCACTGGGCACATGCCTGTGTGGGACATCACCAGTCTGTTGACTGGGATCATGGTGTGCAGGCACACCTTCCATAGTCACCACACTTCCCTGTTCCATGCTACCACCTGCCAACTGTCCTTCCTCTATGGCCGGTGGTGATGGGGTATGTGCAGGCAGGGGAACTGTGTGCGAGGATGAGGGGGAGACAGGTGGAATGGCAACCAATGGCACAGATTCAGCCCCTGACAACCCTGCCTGTGCCTCAATCATACTATCATCATCACTGCTAGAGTCTGTGGGGACAATAACATCAGGTGGACCACAGGAGGGCACAGCACTTACATCAACACCTGTGAGGGGAAGACAAGAACTGTACATTATAAGTAATACCAGACACACACCGACAGAGACACACACAGAGACACACACAGACAGACAGAGACACACACAGACAGAAAGAGACACACACAGACAGACACACAGACACAGAGATACACACAGATAGACAGACAGAGACACACACACACAGACAGACACACAGAGGCAGACAGACAGAGACACACACAGACAGAGACACACAGACAGACAGAGACATACACAGACACACAGACACAGACACACACACTGGCACACACAGACACACACACAGACAAACATGTGCTACATGCAGGTGATATGGCAGATGGCATTCAGCTTAGACAATTATATTTTCAACTTAAGCAATTAAAGTGGTAGTTACCATACATCCCTCAGTTGCACACAACAGCATGCATTTGTTATAGCAGATGGCATGCACCTTACATAATTATAGTGGTGGTTAGCATACATACCTGTATTGCACCATTTGTGTTAGTAGCCTATGCCCCATACCTGCAACACAATGCATGCACTTTGCACCATTGCACTGCACTGTCATGGTGTGTGCAACATACACCACATGTTAACAGACCATTGGTGACCTTTATACATCTGCCACTGATGCTTTGTGTTGGCCACCACCCCTATGTGTGAGGACATGAGCTGTAGGGTATGTCGACTGCATACTATCTTTGCCTGAGCCCTAGCTTGCATATCTCCCCCAAAGCAGTGCATGTCTGTTCACCATTATTCTACCTATGCCTGAGCTGAGTGTAGACATTGTACATCTGGCTGTATACACATGTTTGACATGGCTGTCCATACTTTGCAATGGTGCCACAGACCAGCACAGGTTTAAAGTACACCGGCCTGCTGTGTGGCGTATGACCTTGCCAATCACATGTAGTATGACATGTCTTCTGCTGACTTGTTGAATGACATGCATACATGTGTAACACAATGGTGTCCTTTCCAATCTACAGTACGGTAATGGTGTCCCAATGCTGGGATGTGTTATACTAACATGGGCCTTCAGCTGATGCAATGTTGTCTGTCCACCCTACAAATATGCAGGGACATGCCACACATTGAGCTGATGTGCATAGACATTGCAAGGCATCATGTGGCTTCACAATTGTTATACAGTGTGAGCTACTGACACAGTTCATAGCCATGACTATGTTCACATACAATACATATCTAATGTGGAATGTGACCCAAATCACTGAGGTGTGTACACAATAAACCCTAATGTGGAATGTGTGACACAGGTCACAGAAGGGTATATGGATGACACCCCTGCACATCTGCAACCATATTACTGATACCTGGCAACTATGCCCACACATGGCTAACTTACAAGTACTCTATGTCCCACATGAAATCTGTGTACCTCACACACATGGGGAGCAGGCATGACAGTGATGTCTGACACCAGCAAGGTGAATGTACTGTATCTGTGGCTTGATGTGGATGTATGTGCATGTTGTGCAACACATGTATGTATTTGGAAACTGTATTGGTGAATGCTTCCATGCCGGGACACAGTCCAGATGTTCAAGACATTTTATGTAGTGGTTTCATGTTACGCCTACACAAGCTGTGCACAGTCCTGTATGATGTTTAGTGTTTCACATCTGCAATATCACCATTACACAAAGGCCATAGTTGTATTGTGTTGAGCCAATGTACAACAGGGTGTACACACATGTACATCACTTCTATTGTGTATGTTGCTTCATGTCTCTGTCCATCCTTCATGGCCATGTGTACACATGTTCAGTCCAATGGTTGTGATGGCCATCTTATTTCACATGTCAGTGTTATCCCATATGACATACACCCATAGATGTCATATGCCCCACTGAGGACAGGGTTATGCAGACAAAGGGTGGTATGTATGGGATGTGAGACATGTTTTTCAGGATAGCTGAGCAGTGTTGAAGTCAGCCCACTACATGTCATGGACATGTCTGATAGCATGACATTGTGTGACATTCATAGCAAGGGTATACTCCACAGGGGTGTATCCTATGGGCCGGGCATACTCCAGCTCCAACACATTTAGTGTGTGTGCACTTATATGCTCTCTGTACAGTACTGTTCATATTCCCAACATGTGTAATGCTGATAGGTAGTACCTGTCCCTACAGTGGAACACACCTCCAGCACTGTATTCACTGTTGTCCGCACATCTGGCAATGACAGTTTGGAAGGTTTGGTGTAGGTGTTTCATATAGTCTTCAATTGTTTCACATAGGTAAACAGAAAGATGCATTGCGGGTCTGACCAGTGTCCATTAACAGGACCACCACACATCATGTGTATGTGTGTTATGGCAGATAGCATGCAATTAATATGTTCCATGCATTATCAAGTCTGGTAAATAATAACAATTTCACCTGACACAGGCTGCTGTCACTGCAAAATGCCAGAGGTACCTAAACAGGAGTGTCACACCAGTAAGATCATTATCCACACCTGTGTGATAGCTACGAGGTGCATTGTCCATGTTAGCACATAAGCCAGTACAATACACTATACTATGGAGTATGCACATCTGTGCATACATAGAGTAGCAGACTATAGTATGTGGCATGTGTGCATACATGTTTTGCATATGATGTTACATTACATATTGTACAGTAACACATGTAACTATGTGATATATAGTTGTGTTTTATGTGCAGTAGTGACTTACCAGGCAATTCCAGGCTCGGTGGTTGAGAGACACCCACCTCCACAATACCAGCTAAAGCTTGTGGATGGAGGTCTGCAGGTGTCCCCAGGTTGGCCAGTAGCTCCTCGGTACATGTGAGTGGGGGCTGGGTGAGTGGCCCCCCACCTGTTGCACCTTGTTCCCTGGTGGCTGCATTAGCACGCTGTTTCACCTGTCTTATCAGTTCAGTGCAGTGTCATCACACCTGCTGACAGGTGCGATTGTGACCACCATCATCATTCACCCTCCTGCAGAGTTCCTCCCACAAGGCATCCGACTGCTGTGCATCCTGTGGTACATGGCTGAAGAGTGTCATGTAGTTGTTGAAGAGGTATGGGATGAGGACCTCATTTTCCAAGCGGCTGTACAGTGGCAGTCTGCTACGTGGCATACCTGGAAGACATAACGATGGAGAAAGGTCACAGTAACTCACAGAGAAGTACAGCAGTATGGCTGAACATACATGTGTATCACATTTATTAAGATTACAAATATGTCTTTGTAAATCTACATGACCCTAACACCACTGATATGTATAAGTCACACACATTTGACACCTACTGGTGATGTGATGTTATCACCATACATGTGTGTGTCATGGGATGACATTGCTCATACACCATGTGGATGTTGTCTTGACCTGGGCTTGTCTGTTTGCCTATATTGGTGTCTTTACCTATAAGCACATGCCTGGATGTGTTCACATTAATGTAATTGACCTTAATGCTGTGTATATGCCACATATATAGTCATACATAGCTGTTAGGGACATGACATGTGACCCTGCAGACTTGCAAGCATGTATGTATTTTACCATATACATCTACATGGCACTGTACAGCTGTGTAGCATCCTGCCATGTATTGCCTGTGTTGCACATGTGTAACACATGGGACAATAGCTAGCCTGATGGTATTTTCAGGGTTGGATATCAACTATAGCATGTATGGTCATAGTGATCTAGTAGGCTATATGCCCTGGGCCATTTATGAGCCTAGGCAGACAGGTTACCTAGCTGTAGGCAACAGACAGGTAAGTTTCAGTGGCCAGTTCAAGCAGTGCCACAGAGATGATACACATGGTTACTGATATATTTGGCATGCGGTCATCACACTATGTCACAGAGAGGGGCGATGTGCAGCTTTGCTGGACAGGGATGCACAGTATGGCAAGATTATGTTAAGTCTATGGGACAGGGATCTGTCAGGCATGTTGTGATCCTTGTACTAGAAAGGTGGATGTCCATGACGTATGTGTTTATTTGGGGTCAGGATGTGTTAAGTGTAGCATGTCCAACACCTCTGGGTTGGACATGGCTTTATTCAGGGTAGGCTGCATGCTACATAGTGCAGCTAGGGATTGTGAAGGGCAGTGTAGGCCATCAACACATGGGCAATAACCCTTAAAGGAAATATGTGAGCTATTATCGGTCACATGGGTGTTGAGTATGGCTGAGCAGTTATCTCTATATTCCTGGATGGCACCCTGTCATGATTAGGGGTGCCACATATGACTACCTGTCTTTTGTGGTGACATAACTATCAAAGGGAGGTACTGTTCAGCTGCATCCCATACACACAGTGACCGCTGCCTAGGTGGTAGTTTATGGGTACAGGGTTTGTAACATAGGGGATGACAATGCAATCTTTAGCTATCAGATTGTGGCCATACATCACACACCACACATCTGACACACTAAGGCCCTTCTGTATGTTGAATGCAGCACACAGTGAGTCAACTATTGCTCCTAGTTCATAGTCATTTGCAAACATCAATAGGCTGATGCCTTCTGTGTTAGTCTATGTGGTATAGATAACAAAGTGGGGGAGTACCAGGAATGACCCCTGTATTACTGTGGCTGGCACTGGTTTGATGTGTGTGTATTTGTCAGACACCTTCTGTAGTGTGGGTTCTGCCAGCAGTCCAGTTGACAACCACTCCTGTGACATAGGAATATACACCTAGTTTACTGAGTGTAGCTGGAACACAGTATGGGTGATGGTGTCCTACGACTTGGCAAGGTCATGATATGCAGTGTGAATCAACCCTACTATCATCTTCATCTGTACAGAGTACATCAATTATGTTGACTACGGTTCATGGCCATACAGACTAGACTCAGAAGGGTAGTAGTGCACTATGTCCCATTATCAATGGTGTCTCCCCCCATTGTGGGGTGTGATAACTGTTGCTGTGCACCATTCAGTGTGTACACAGCCTGACATGGAGGTATGATTGAACATGATGTGTATGTGGATGGCTGAATGTTCTTACATTTGTGTAGGATACACCCTGGGATGTTGACAGGTCTCATGAAAGCTGTATGTATGGCTTTAGAGAGTGCAGCTTGTACCTGCATAGTCATTAGTACAGGGGCCCTGTAGTGTACATGGATATATTACTAAGTGTACTTGTTGGGGGTATGGGGAGGTGGGAATGGGTTTAGGATCTCTGAGACCCTATTTGGGTGAACAGGTGCTATTTCTGTAGGTGTAGTACCTCCCATGCCATAGTGCTGTGGAGCACGGCAGGTTGTTGCCATTACGATTAATGACACAGCTATAGAATGCTCTGTGCTTGGCCTCATAATATGTGGCCAATTCGTTTCACAGTAGCTTTGCGTGGTTTTATATGGTGTATCTGCATCTTACTGAGGCTGACCAGGAATCACCTACACTCATGTGTGTTCACTCTTGCAACAGTTACTACCTTCTGTGGTACAGTTTAAAGCATGGTACCACCAGTTTGCCTACTTGTTTGTGTTAGTATGACTCCTGGTTAAATTTCAATGGCACAATCACTGCACATATGTGACTGCTTAAGGTTCATTTGTGTAGGATTCAGCACTTGCACATGCATTGTCCATCTGCATGGGTGCCATGGCACTCACCACTCTGTCTTAGGAAACATAACATTGGCATTGGAGACTAACTATGTGTTACCACTGTTAGCCCTGTTTGTGTGACAACTGTGATCCAGGTCAGTGGGGTCGATGGAATCCAACATACATTCAGCGCAGGTATTGGTACATGAGGAGTCTTCCCAGTTCATAATGGAATAATTGAGAGTAGCCATTATTATGGTTCTGTCTCAGACCTATTCTTCCCCATTACAGCACATTATGACAGTTGGGAAGTCCGCGGCTTAGTGGGTGATCTGTCTCAAGGTGCATTTTGAATTCCACTTTGGCTCAAAGGTAGTTGCTCAGCATAATGCATCTGATGTTGTGTAAGTTCAATTAGCGTGGGGGTGTACATATCCTTCAGGAATATGGACACACCTGTGGCCCGTGTGTTCCAATAAAGGATAATGGGCAAGAGCTGAGGTATGTGTTATAACATGGCCATGCAGGTGTGCTCTCTGGAGCATTGAAACATGCCTCAGCCAGATATGTTCTCCATGTTTGGATTGACATATGTGTGTCTGTATAGTGTTTCTGACATGTATCATTCCGTAGCGAGACCCACAGTTTATTTTCTGGCTGTCCCTGTAACAGCAGTGGACCCTCACTTGAACCGTGCATGATGAAGGCACTATAGGGGAAGCATGTGTCCTAGGCAGTATCCAGATTCACAGGGGTGACAAGTGCAGACCCTGTCTGGCAAAGCATCAAGGTCTGTCAACCATGTTATCCCAGGATGACAGATACTGGATACCCTGTGACATGCACCACTACACTAGATAATTGTTGAATACAATCCTTTTGTCCCTGTACTGCAGTATTATTCTGCCCAATGGCCGAATGCTACCCAGGCCTTGGGACATACCTGCATGAGCTACAAGACCTGACAGTTCCTACATGTGTTTCCATGCAGTCCAGGCTACTGCATCACAGGTGCTGGACAACAACATGGAATATGCCAGAGCCATGTGTATAGTTCAAAAAGTGGTCTGAGTGTATAAGTATGTAGCTAATCATGGCAGACAGGCAGCTGACAGTATGTATGCCCTCGTATAGGTTGGTGTGTAACACAGTGCTAGGGTTTGCATTCACAAATTAGTACTACTGGGCATGTTTCCAGTCATGTGTTCAGAGGTGTGGCACAATTATGCAAACTATGTCATACAGTTTGTGTATTTCAGTGTCTGTCTCTTCCTGCTTGGGGGGTCACTTGTTTGGCCAGATACTTAGACGCGTCTGTGAATGTGTGTGATTTCCGGTAGTGTGTGTGGGTGTCCTTACTATGTTCTGGTAAGGGTATGTGTTGGTTGTGTTGATGAGCTGCATGTGTTAACCTACACCTCATGACTGTCCATTCATGGCTGTAGACTGGACTGCCTTCCAGCTTACCCCTGTAGCTGCATCCCAAACAATGTGTAAGGCGTGGTGTCAGGTGGGTCTGGCAGTGTATATAGCATAGAGATTACATTCACCCAGGATGGCCACATACACAAAGCTGACATTAGGAAACACCAGTAGCTGACTAGTGGACATGCCTGTATGAGCAGTCAGTACTACAAGTACCAAGTACTGTATTTAGTTTACGTATTGCCTATGAAGATGTTTTAGACAGTGATGGTCACATGTAAATATTTCTGTTATGGACCTGACAACATTGGTTATTACGGAAACATTTTAGTTACCTTTAGCAGCAATCCTCCTCTGAGGAGCACATCACATGAAGTTAGTTGATTACAGATGATGCAAGTGTCTACAGGTCTGTTTCCTTCTCTGGGTATATACTCACATATCCACCAGGACCATGAGCTCTGTTGGGCACAAACACCCACTCTCCAAACAGAGTCATGCATCAATAGGCCCTGATGCCACTATCAACATGATCAGGATATAATCAGATAGTGTGAGCCATCACCTATGATGCAGCTATTACACATGGGCAGCTGTCTTCTACATCTTACACTCCTACTGCAGATGTTATACTGGAGTTAAAGATGCTATACAACCTGTTTCATTATCAGTGCTGTGCACTGCCTTACATACAGTATGTGCAGGTGGCTTTTAGGTTGGCAATGAGAGGTTGGGCTACACAAACCTGGTAGTTCAACCAGTGTGTCTGTACTCTCAATATCCACTCTATGTAGGTATGCACATAGCCATTTGGCCCAGCCCTGTAACAAGGGTCACTACACATTTGCATAACATGTACACATGCACAGCTGTTATTGCTTGCAAACGATAGTAGAGAGGTAGATATTACATGTGTTATGTGCATGGATAGTTACCTGGCTCTTCCAGTTATATTTGCTGTCATGCTGCTAACCTATCAGATGAATACTACTGCTATGTATCCTGTCATTGAGTATTGTAATTGCCAATAGACATAACTACTGTTTGCATAACATAACAGAACTGCTATGTAGAATAGAATACAGATCTGCATAGAATACTGTACATTACACAGTTATTGGCCCAATATCCAACAATGCACACCATATTTGCATGGTAAGCCTACCTTTAACATGTTTGTCTTACTTATACACCCATACATATGTCGACTGTTACAATATATCGACATATACTATCCTCTGTTATAGCACATACTTGTTGGACCAATCCTGACACTGACAGTGGCTGGAAGCAAATTGGTGGGTTCCAAGCCCATATCATCCCTTGTGGTGTATGTGGAGTGTGCCGTGTGACCTCCAGCAGTACACACATAGAATACTACAAGCATTACTACTGCTCAACAATACATCACTACAAGATAGCTATTTCCAATACAATTCTTACAGTACAGGTACTACATACACAGACATACTACATGTCATACATACCGTATTAGTAATCGGAGGTGTTGTTAACTAGTGTAATACTCGTTTTCGGGTCGTCTTTCAAGTGTTTTGTACTGTCCTACAGGTAGATACAGATGGTTTGAATGTGTGACAAGGCAACCTTTTATAGTTACAGATCAGTAACGTGCTATCCCAATGACAAATTGGTGTTCCTAGGTAGCTAATTACATGCACATCAGCTGCGCTGCCACTGCCTTAGCCAATATCATGGCTACAGTGGAGTATAATTGAGTACTCCACTTGGGCATTGTCCCTTTTCCTTACTTGTGAGGTAGACAGCAAGGAAGTTTTGTTTGGAATCTATTGCAACATCTGTATGGAGATGAACAGTGATATATTGTGTGTAATGCCTAGAGGAGTTGGTCTAAATGTGAGTACTGCTGTTATATTTCTGAACATTGCTACTTGTGCAGGGTTTGTCTCTACCTAATACTTCTGCATATGTTTCAGTCTGGCCAGGTTGTTTGACCAGCTCAAGGCCATGACCAGCTCAAGTCCATAAAACATGTGTACACCTCGGATTGCTTAGTGGTACGTCCCATGACTATAGTGTGCATGGTCCAGGGTTTGACACCTGCGATGCTTTATGAATATTTTTTTACTGCAGAATAATGCTCATTTAAGCAGTTGTAAGCATGTTTAAAAGTGTTTGTATGACATTATAGCAGAGGTTAAACACAGTTAAACAAACTTTGTAACATATAACCTGTGCGCGCAAACACGGCCACATCCGCTAACTACTCCGGATATATACATGTCAGTGACGTAACATCTCACTATGTGCTGACATAACATTACATTCTCTGTTGACTACTCTCCTGCACACATGGGATAATATGGGTGATTCGAATGTTTATTATACAGACGATTACTACCTATATATGCAAGCTGTGATTAAGGTATACTCTTGCACATGATAAACATCCCTGCCTTTATCAGGATTGTAGCCTCGAATGCACAGATACTATATGGATGCTGTAACCATTACACTGTTGACATTACAGATGCTTCCACTTATTTCCTATTTAGATGACTTCTATGTGTAAGCTAGGCTAAACAAAGGGCGGGAGCCCCCAAACTCACTGAGCTTCACATACTCTTGAAATAGCAACATATAACAAATGTCCTGTGAGACAATACATTACATTCCTAACTACATTAGGCAGAGCCCCTCACTGACAGACTTCAAGGGAAGCCTTGTTGTATGAATAGGTAACAGACTATACACCCCTGGGATCTTGTATCCCAGAACCATACAGCCAGTGGGTGGGGGTGCCTGCCTAGTTTGATAGCTGCAAGACCTGTTGCGGGAATTGAATGGTGTTGAACTGCCACATTAACATATCCTCTTTAGATCACTAAGTGCCCCTATCACCCTACACAACCCCAGTCTTCAACAGCTTCCAGCAACTCTGCCTGGAATTGCTTTATTGGCTATGCTTGACAGAGGCTCATTTACTTCATCAATGGTGCGGGGAAGGCCAACACACTGTTGCTATGCTTCTAATTGCCATTGGACAGATAGGTAGTAGGCTATCTGTGAATTTCTAATGTGCAGGCTATCACAGCCATAATATGTGAATAAATAGATAAACAGACCTTCAGATCACAATATACAGTGTGAACTCACCATGTAGTCAGGAAACAGTTGAGTACAGCAAGAACATACAGAACACTGATACTTAGTCACTCCAAAAGCCTATCTTGGAAGCTAGAAGACTTGTATATGTTTAAGGCTTTCTATTGCTTACCAGTAGGTTACCTACAGGGGAGATGAAAAACAAGCACAGATGAGGAACATGCATGCAATGATACCATACCGGCCTATGGATCAGCCTTACTCTTTGGAATACTGGCCAAAGCTATTGGTGCCCCCATGGTGCCTTATTTAGGAGAGTCTCAAAGGTGAATACCAGCTCCATAAACAGCACAATATCAGATTCAATGAGGATTATGCTACTCAACACCAGGGGTTGTGATCACAACATGCATGCACTCACAGCACTCCTCAGGATGGACATCAACATCTGTGCATTAACTGAAATCTGTCTTAAGGCTCCTGAGAGCACACCAGCACTACCACACTACAACTCATACCACACATTTCAGCCACAGAACATGGACTGACAGACATGGATGGGGCTGTATCCATATTCATCAGGGATACCTACACCTCCAGGTTAGTGGGGCAGCATGATACCTCTGTGATCATCCATGTGCAGCTAACATCAGCCACAACTGCAATATGGAATGTAGCCTGCTATGGATCATCCTCCATGACCCAGGACCTGCACTCCACCTACCTGGAGACAGTGGGGAACACGACAGTCCTAACACACACCCTGGCATTGGTCAATGTCAACTACCATACCATTAACTTGGAAACATACTCCAGTTTTCACTTCCAGGACCAGCACTTCCTGGAATGTATCACCTCATATGCACTGTATCAGGTGGTAACCTCCATAACGAAGGGTTGAAACTACTAGATGTGGTCATCAACAACACGGGCAACAGGTGCACCACAGTGGAGGTTAATCAGTCACTGGTTAGATCTGACCATGAACTATTCACTGTTTCTACACCCTAGCATCTCCCTCACCCATGGATACCACAGTGTATACCTTTCCTACAGCTAAATTTACACTACTAGTGACAGGGGTAGCGGTTTTCACAGCCCCCACGCTAAGGGGAAACACTGCTCAAGATACAGAGAAATTTACAAATGCAGTCTATAAGCACCTACACGGATGTATGGATCGTGCCATCACTGATAAACCAACACTCTCTCCTCCTAGACAAGGACACCAGTCTGGTGGACCTCTGCAATAATCAGGCTATACTACAGAAGAAGGACAGTGTTCCAGACACACAGCAAATCCCACGAAAGGCAGACATCCGTGGCCACTATTTGTATGATACATAGGTCCCTCATGATATCATCCAAGGCTAACATCAGCAGGAGAATACACAAGGATTTGAAAGATAACCACAAAGCCATCTTTGGCTATGTCAAGGATCTAAGTGGTGATACACAGATTTGCACTATGCTGGTGAAATATAGCACAAAATATGGTGACCCTACTGATATCGCCAACATCCTTGCAGATACATTCGGTGCCATACTTCAGCCTTCAAAGAGCCCACAACACTACCCAAAAGGTACAGTATCCCAACCATCAGAGACACACAGGTGGAAATGGCCCTCTCTAACAGCAGAACACATCATCAATGGAGGCAGATGTTGACCAAGACTGCATCTTGCAAACTGTACAAGACAACCTGCCCCCCACCTAATTAAGCATTCCTACCTCAGCCTCTCTACAGGCTACATTCCCATACAATAGCACGTGGCAACGGTTATTCCACTCCATCAAGGTGAAATCACAACTGACCATGGTAACTACCACCCCATAAGCCTGACTAGCCTGGTCTGCAATGGTATGGTTCACATCCTCATGGCACCCATTAACAATGACATTAGTAACCTTTGAACATTTGCCCCAACCCAGGTCAGCTTGGTTGAGTGCAGTTCATGCCTACTGGAACTGTTTGACATCTTACATACAGTCATCAAGATGTTAGATGATGGGGGAGGTGGTTCACACATACTACCTGGACCTCATCAAGACTTTTGACACCATTCCGCACTCAGGTATTATTGATAAACACAGCAGCCTGTACATTCACCCATACATCACAGGTTGGGTTGCCAACGGGCTTACACACAGAACCGACATGGCATGACTAGCGGTCTCCAGTTCCAACTCTTGAACATTCATGATTGTGTCCTACAGGACTCAGTCCTGGGAGCCCTACTGTTTGGCATATACGTCTCAGATGTAAAGGCAAACACAGGTGGACTACAACAGACCATGTTTGGCAATGACTGCAAACTGGGAGCCACGATTGATAGTCCAGCTGACACGGACATCCCTCAAGGATCCTCACAGAGAACGTCGCAGGGTGCCAATGACATGGCCTCCAGCCAAGTGCCACTAACTGCATGGTCATTCCATTGTGGAATTGGCACCCACATATTAACACATGAGTGGCAGCCACTTTAATACAGATGAGGTAATGGGGTATCTGGGAACTAAGGTAGATAGTGATCTCCCTTTTGACAATCATATCTCCACAGTAGTTAGGACATCCTTCTATGTAGGCCATCTGATTATTAAAGTATTCCCATCTAGACATACTGGGGTTATAGTGCCCTTTTATTCATCACTCATCAGTCCCATCACAGGGTATAATAACCCATGTGGGATGTACCTCAGAGGACATGTCCAACAGCAGGGGGGTCCACAAATGTACCTCATCAAGGAGAATACTGGCCTCCAACATATGGCCTATGCAGCCGGACTGAATAAACGTCTGCTTTACTCAGTGGCATCTCGTTTACCCAGAGATGATCTCTGCTCGCCAACACAGCCATGTCAAACTCAGGCTTGAAGGATATGCTCCACCTATGGGAATCCACTTCACAGTGAGCCACACACTGTAGTGAGCTGACCTTGCCACAACAATAACCGGAAGATGCTGAAGGGACAGCTTCCTGTCACAGACACTCCCCATACTTTGGAACAACATCCCTAACTATATTATACAGAGCCCCTCACTAACACTCTGCAAGATAAACCTTGAAGGGTGGATGGGGAACAGTAGATGCACCCCAAGGATCCTGCCATTGGCTCTGCTCCACAGAGGGACGGTTAATAAATCAATGGGGTGGCAAAAGCTTACACATTTTAGCTGGCCTTATGAATGGCCTCTAGCTGTTGGCCAAGTACCTACTTATGAATCTATACATACAGTATCTGCATATGCTGATAGCTTAATTTACTGTTCAGGTGTTGACTTACCTTGTGCCAATGGCTGTTGTGTGTGCAATAGTTGACGGCTGCCTATGTTGGATGCACACAGTAGACTGCCTATACATGACAATTTACAGGTAGTCTTGTGTATGTGCCATCCATTTTTACTGTGTGTGCAGGTGGAGAAAGGTGTCAGCCCCTAGGTGCCTACACTGTCAGTGTGTGTGCTATACATTCCCTCTTTGTCAAGGCATGGCCATACTTGGCACGCCTCCGCCTGCCTACTATGGCTGGCTCAGGGTGTTCGTGGTCTGAGTACCTCTGTGCTTGTGGGGCTCTTGGCAATGGTAGTGGGCTGTGACGGCCTTCACCACTCTGTCCCTACTGCAGCTGTTTCCGCAGGACCATGTTGTGTAGCATGGCACACACTATGAAGAGTACTGCAAGACTCCACCAGATATGTCCAAGCAATGGAACAGTGATTTCAACATCTCAAACACACGCTCTATGATGATTCTGGTTTGTGCGTGTGCCTCATTATGGCATTCCTGCATGGGTGTGTGTGCATTTCTGATGGGAGTCATCATCCACGGTTCCAGTGCATAGCCAGAATCCCCCACCAGGTGGTCATTTGGGATGTACCCCCTGGCAAATAACCGATACAGCTGTGAGGCATGCCAGATGTGGGTATCGTGATAGCTTCCAGGGCTGCCAGCACACACATCCATGATAATGCCCTGGGCATTGCACATGACCTGGCAGTTGATAGAGGGGTATCCCTTGTGGTTTATGTAGTGCCTACCCTGCTCACCAGGTGGTGACTTGATGTGTATGTGCTTGCAGTCTATTTCACCCAGTACCTCTGGGTATTCTGCCACATGGTGGAAGAAACGCATATTGCTGGCCAACTCCTTCTGCGTTTGGGGGAAGTAAGTGTGCTCATTGGCATGTGGTAACATGGCATCCAGGAACTGGTGTAGTACCCTGGATGCTGATGCCTGTGAGATACCCATGATATCCCCAGTTTGTCTTTGAAAGGTACCTGTAGTTAGTATTCTCAGGCTTACACATACCTTTGTATCCACTGGGATGGGTTCCCCTCTGTTTGTTCTGGCTCTGAAGCGTGGCCAGCACAGCTCCACAAGTTGCTGTAGGGTGTCCCTGTCCATCCTGTAATGCTCTACTATCTCCAGATCATCCAACTATATTAGAAAAAAGTGAGTCACCAGCCTTGTTGTTTGTTTTAGTAGTATGTGCTAGAAGTTTCTGAGACATGATCATGTAACTCCTGGTAGGTTAACCTGGGTCTGAACACTCTCTTCCTCCTCTGGTGCCTGCAGTGGTCATGTGCATCATCCTCCACACCATCTTCAGTCTCCAACACATGCTGGTGGATCAAAGCCATGGCAGTCCCTAACATGTACATAATAAAAGTTCCCCGTCTGTATTGCACCACTGGTGCAGAGTGTATGGGAATACACAAATGTTTATGAGGTGCTTTCACACTTTATAGTATTGTGCTATGGATGCTGCTGATGTAAGTGGGTGTGTATCAGGTAGTCTAGCTGCTGTGTGTCTTAATTATGGGTTTTTCAATGGGTGCTGCAAGTGTGGAGCCTTTACTGTGGAGATCTACTTGCCTGCCTTGATTAATCTGTTGCCCTTTAATTCACTTTAGACCTGGATCCCCTCCCATTATCAGGCATACATCCACCTTCCATCTTTCTTGTTTTGTACTTTCCCTACCCAGTCATGGTGAAATGTGCCTTGTAGCTGATATACTGCATATCGCCTTTGTTCTGCTTTGACACTTTGCTGTTTTCTTCGCAGTACAGCACCTCCCCTTCCCTGTTTTGCAGGTAGCTGCTTGCAACCTTGTTAGCTGTTGTCAATGGCCCACTGTAGACTCCTAGGTGTTAATTAGTCATTTGTACTTCAATTTCACTGCTGCAGCATTTCCTTATTTCTTTCCTATATCCTTCCTCTTTCAGCTGCAGTGCGTGCCACGCATACCCATTGACCGGGTTTACGCACGTTTTCATCTCCGTTCACATGCATACTCGGTTACCTTGTGTACTCTCAGCTAAGCATAGCTATGGGCAATTCGACACACCCCTATAATGCAGCTTTGCCTAGCTAGGGGCAGACCGGTTTAGCAATGCTCCAATTTGCTTACAGCAATGGCGACACACCCCTCTCTTGATGTAATCTTTATCTCAAGGGCTCACATTGGTGTTATAATGCTACACTGTGAGGTGCATCCTTACACCAGTGGGGAATCTGTGATTCACTATTAGTCCTCTCATTTGCATGGCATTGCCTACTAATTCCTAGCTACTGTGCATAACACTGTCACTGCCCCTTAGCAATCCTTGCGTCATGAATATGCTGCAGCATGTCTGCCATTGACTATTATGGGCAAATCATGATATGTTTTTCATTGCGGTTTTATTCTATATTTTTGTATATTCCTTGCGATCCAATTTGCGCACCGCTGCCCTGCGCTTCCACATCGCGATAGTGCGACTATATATATTAAATGTTAATTTTACATTTTGTACATGTTTGTTTATGCCAATGGCTATATATTTGGCCATTGGCATATATTAACATTATAATACATGTGTTTGGTCGGCTGTCATTACTCCGATGTTTGCAAAAATGTAAACCGTTTTCTACAGTTCACATTTCTGCATGCTTACACTATGCCTGCACCACTTCCTGAATCACTACATACCTTCATTTGCATGCTACACTGCTGCACATGGGGTAATTAGCATACAAGGCTCAGGAGTTGTGCAGGTGTAGCGTACGCAGGTAGTACATGTGGAAACAGCTCGTACCTGAATCGCTCAGTGGCCAAATTTAGTGTTAGAATGCCGACGCTATGCCTGCACCTGGCTCAAGCTGCATGAATCCCAGGGATTGTCTAATAGAATACGTAAGACTATATGTCACTGATATAATGCTAAATTTCTGCTTCCACAGAGTGTAGTCCAAGATGGGATTGTAGACTCAATAGGAAGAAAAATCATCACTGAAGGAAACTTTAATAAAATGGATATTAATATTTGTTGACAGAAAGTAAGAAGCATGCCTATGCATCCCTGGGTGTCCTGCTGTTCTCTAACTTACATTCACATCTCTCCATTCAAAGCATCCAGTCCTTACCCTCTCCATTTATGCAGTGACAATTTTCATTCAGTACTTTTAACAAACAATACACACTTCTGTGTTCATAATCCACCATGCAGCCATCCATTCATCTATCCATCCATCCATCCATCCATCCATCCATCCATCCATCCATCCATCCATCTCCTCCCTGTTTCACCCTCTATCAAAATGCTCTGTCATACAACATGAACACTGTAACAGTTTAACTCACAGATGTGAGTTACTCAACTCTCCCTACTAAAGTCCACACATTCTCCTTATTTCCACTTTCCTACAAGGTCACACCATCCTCATAGACATTGTATTACTGTTATTAATTACACAGAGCTCTAATATATATACTTTGCCACTCCCACCACACACACACACACACACACACACACACACACACACACACACACACACACACACACACACACACACACACACACACACACACACACACACACACACACACACGCGCACACACACACGCACACACACACACACACACATGCACACACACACACACACACACACACACACACACACACACACACACACACAAACACACACACACACGCATGCACACACATGCACACATGCACACACACACACACACACACACACACACACACACACACACACACACACACACACACACACACACACACACACACACACACACACACACACACACACACACACACACACACACACACACACACACACAACTGGCTGCTATACCTCTCCAAAGGTTCAGTCATCCTTCTCTTTCTCCTTGTGTTTACATTCTTGTTTTCCTTCAAATACCTTCCAACGCCTCTATTCCTAGTCATAAATAACACTCGTGTAAAACAGCAGTGTAGTTACAATTGATAATGTAATTATTTCTGTATTCTAGACTCTCTTTCTTATTACAGACTATTAATATGGCTAGCTACTTTTACACAAACATACTCACTTAGTAGAAACAACTACAATGTACATCATATGTTAATTACATTAGTGTCATTTACACTTCACAAATAATGCTAAATTATCCACAACTAAGTTTTCCTCTTCTTTCATCTACAACTCTTCCCCAGAGGAAAATCCTTCTAAATTGTTTAAGGACAGGGCACATGGTAGGCCTCACAAATTCAGTCAATAAGCAACTCTCTTTTTTCAAGCACTTCTGAAAAATATACAGCTGTTCTTCCACAAGCACATAACATCTGTGCCCCTCAAATTAACTAATGAGCCTTTATCACAAATAAAGAACATGGCTTCAAACTGTCTCCAAATCTTATCAATAGCAAATCAACTTCTTACTCAACAGGGCTGTTCTACAACTAATGCATTGCAAAAGAGACCTAGCTGAAACTGTCACATTCTCCCAGTAGCTTTTTTGGTCATGTGTCTTTCACCCTACCTTTCTTTTATCATCTTTTTTTATCTTTCTTATTTGGTTTTGCTGATTTATCTGGATCTGAAGCCAATTCTCTAATCACCTAATATATGAAATACTTGATCTCTCCAACAACCCTAACATATCCGTGTCTTATCTAAGTGGACTCATGTCTAGCATACCTTTAATTAGTTAACATTTGCTAACCTAATAAGTACACTAGTGCAAGGACTCATTTCAGGCACAACAAAGACCAACAGGCACAAGCTTATAATGAATGAATCAACACAAGAAGCACCAGAATCATTATTAAAGAACTAGGACAGGATAACACAGAAGGTATCCAAAAATGTAATCATTTTAAAAGTATTCTAAAAACAAATCCATACTAATTAAAATATGTGACAACTGATTTTCAAGTGCTTTTTCTTTTTCTATATCTTCATCTGGTGGCTCAACCAAAGAGGTAGCAGGCCACACAGGAGAAACTATCCAGACTTGTTCCCAGACAGATAAGAAAATAGGTGTTTACAGGTCAAAACAAGTTTGACATGATGGTACTAAATTTTGACATTGAAGTTACAAGTTTAGAAAACATGCACAGAGAAAAAAGTTGTCTTATACAATCAAAGAAAGCATGGCTGAATAAAACTGAAAAACTATTGTAGGACTATGGGAAATGAAACATTTCTTTGTCTGTATTCATTTATTTATTTTTTTAATTATTTAATTTAGTTACTTATTTGTGTTTTACTAGCCTATTAACCAACTAATGCAGAATCACTCATCAAAAACATAGCTAAACACTACTCATACAGCCATACCCAATGGAGCCTCATCTAGAAAACCCATAAGGCAAGCCAATATATTATCCAGGACTCTAGTCATAGGGGACTCCATAGTGTGACAAACTGATGCCCCACTTACCTGGCTGAAGAAGGAGAAAATCACAGTCAGTCAGCTATCAGGGGCCATGATCTGCCAAGTCACTCACTCACTCAGGTCATTGAATCACAGGTACCAGTATGGCTCAGTCATAATCCACGTGGGTGTAAATAACCTGAGATGTACCTCCTTGAACTGTATGAAAAAAGGCATTGTGCAGCTCTCAGACTGAGTGTCACAGACTGGTATTCACCTAGCATTAGGCAGCATTCTACCTTCACCAAGGATAATGCCACTATATGAAGAAAAGATGACTGACTTTAGGAATCGGCTTAGTTTCTGGTAAGGGCATACAATATTTGTCCACATGACATGATAGGGTCAACAGACCACTTTACTTTGCCAAAGTTGGTCTTCACCTGTTCCCTGTAGGTATTTGAATATTAGCTAAAAGATTGCCCTCCCCTATAGTGCCTTTTTCAGGCATTGCCAAACTGACAAACATTCCAACATAGCAAAATCAACCTAAGGGAATTTAAAGGTGTTACTAGTCAATGTCAGGAGTCTAAGCAAGATGTCCCACTCCCTCCAAACTTTCCTCACCTTACAGAATGCAGACATCTGTGCAGTTACCAAGACAGGGTTTAAAGCCATGGAGAGTGCCCCAGCAGTGCAAGGTTTCAGTGTCTTCCATACATTTAGACCAGTAACTGCATATGCAGGGACTAAAGGTGGAGATGTCTTAATCTACATCAGTAACAAACATACATCATGGCTGGTTAAACAGGATGATGTGCAGATGTGCCGGAGTTTCCCCACATTCAAATTACCATAGACTAAGTCCCATATCATATCATATCATATAGTGAGGTATTGGTCACACTCTATGACCCAAGAAATGCAGAGCTCATACTTAGATAACAACTCCTAATACCATATTCCTAGGTGAATAATTACCCCTCTACAGACTGTGAGTACTACATGACCACAGACTTGCAAACCCAGAGATTTCTGAACTTTGTGAAAACAAATATCCTGGACCAGGTAGCCCGTACTGCCATTAAAGGTACACACATATTGGACATGGTACTCACAAATATGGGAGAATCCTGCTCTCTGTGTCATGTCATGTCCTCTCTGGTAAGGTAAGAACACAAAGCTGTCTCCTTTGAATAAAAATTCTGTCACCCCAGTTAAATCTGCAACAGTCAAAATGTCAAGCCCCTCCAAACTCATATAAAACAGCAGCCTTATGCAGACTTGTTCACTGACTCTCTGTACAACCATGTCAGTAGCTGCATAGAAGCTGCTGTGCATGCAAGAAGTAAGTTCAAAACAAAATGAAAAAGCAAACCACCCTGGTGGAATTCACCAAAGCGAAAATAGTCAAACCTAAAATTAGCAAGTGAAAAGATCAGAAAATGATAAAAAGTCAAGCTGAACCGAAAACTGAGAGGGCTAATTAAGTCCAACAAAGCCAGTTTTGAAGTAAAGGTAGCTTCCCAGGCCAAGGACATGCATAAGGCCTACTTGAACTATGTCTGACACCTCAAAGGCAGTAACAACAATGTGCCAAAATGTTGGTAAATAGATTTATGTTCATGGACTTGGGAAATATAGCTATTCTACTGGCTGACAAATTCAGCTCCAGCTTTACTCCACAGACACCTCACAGGAAATATCATCAAGCATAACCCCTACAACCATCAAAAGGGAGCAGGTCCTAGATGTATACCCTAACACCACAAACACAGTTTTGATGGGCCATGATAATGTCTCAGGTTGCTTTTTAAATAGCCTGAAATATGAACTATCAAGGACACTGCAGTCAATATTCAGGCATGGCCTCTGAACAGTTTTTTTGCCATACAAATGGAGGACTGCAACAGTCATCTATGCTGCAAAAAACAGACCATCTATGGACCCCCGGAACTACAGACCCATTACTCTGACTAATCTCATATGCAAAGCCATGGAAAGGATTAGCAGAGAAATTAGTAACAACATAGAAAACCTTCAGACACAGGACCCAACCCAGTCTGGTTTTGTAAAAAGCAGGTCATGCTTTCTAAACCTGTTGGACTTCTTTGACAAGGTCACCTAGGCAATGGACGAGGGCAAAATGGTACATACTGCATACCTTGACCTGGCTAAAGCATTTGATACAATACTCAACTTAGCACTTTAAACATGTTCATAGAATTAGGCATAAACTCCATATCAAACATGTTGGATAGGTAGCTGGCTCTCAGATAGGACCAGGGAATTAGGAAAGGGTAGACCACCTCTGCAAAGGGAATGATCACTAGTGGAGTCCCTCAGGGATCTATGCTAGGTCTGCTCCACTTTAGCATCTACTTTTCAGAAGTCAAGGCCCATTTCAAGGGGCTCTGTCTGACCAAGTTTGTAGATGATTGCAAACTAGGAGCAGTCATAGAATCCAACTCAAGGCAATTACATCTTACAGGAAGTTCTAACACAGATAACTGACTGGTGCTAAAGCAGTAGCATCTAGGTCCAGGAATGTTAATGGACCACTATATTTAGCCCTCATCAGACCGATCATTGAGAACAACCCCTCCTTCGGTATGTACTTGACCAGGCACATGCAACAACTGCAATATTCACAGAGGCATAAACACCATATTCTATACAGATTCACTCAAACCCCTATCTCTATACTCTTTTTCCTACAGTCTGCTGAAAGACATTTATGCCTGGCATAGAAGACATCCTTGAATACCACGCTGATGGATGTTTTGCATATATGCAAAATGGACAGTATCAGAACTTCTAGATACAAGGACTTAAACTTTGCTTACAGTATAAACAGGACATGTTGGAGGGACAAGTTTGTATCTCACAGAATTTGTTTATAGGAAGTGTCTTCCCATCCATGTGAAGCAAAGTCCTTTTCTAACCCTATTCAAGTGTAACCTGGGCCAGTGGATGGGAAATATGAAATTCACCTATGGTCTGGCACCTATGTTTCTGATGGACAGAGGCAGCTATTAAATCATGCCCTAGTTAATATACACCCTTTAAAATAAACTCTAAGGCACAATAACTCATGAGATACATTTGAAGGTTCATAGGTTGGTATTAGGCTATCGGCCCTAGGGCCTATACAAGCCTAGCAATAACAATTCCCTGGCTATTTCTTCCCACACCTTACTTATTTGGGTTGCATGGTTAGGCTTATAAAGGCCCCAGTGGCATTAGCCTAATATACACCTACGAACCTATTAGCTGAGAGAACCAGTCTTTTCCAGACCCTTCACATAATGAAATATGCACCAATGGGAATGGTGATTGCAATAGACATGTACATAATTATATATATATATATATATATATATATATATATATATATATATATATATATATATATATATATATATATATATATATATATATATATTAATATGGGTTACCTTTACATTATTGAATGTTCAAATGTTCGACACTCATATGGCTGAAACCATATCATCGAACATTCAAATGTTCGACAATGGAAACGTAACAAAAAAAATTTAAGCAAAACAAAATGTGTATAGCAGGGGAGCAATCCGCCCTGCACCCCCCACACCCCCCTACTTAAATATACCAACTCTGAGATCGCACTACATCGAGGTAATGGGAAATATTCCTCTTCCATGCTGTATGGAGATGTCCATTCAGTCATTTCCAGTGACCACAATTTAGTGCGATCTCGGAGTTGGTATATTTCAGTAACGGGGGTGTGGGGGGTGCAGGGAGCTTGCTATAGACACTGTTCTTTATTTTATTTCTTCTGTATTATCTTACCTTTACATTGTTGAACATTCAAATGTTCGATGATATGGTCTCAATCATATCATTGTCAAACATTTGAACATTCGATAATATAAGGGTAACCCATTAATATATATATATATATATATATATATATATATATATATATATATATATATATATATATAAATTAGAACAGTCATTCAACCAGCCTACTTTTGGGGAACAGTAGGAAACCAAAAACAAGTGAAAGCCTACAACCGCAGAAAGAAGTTGCAAACTCTCCAGAGACAATAGCAAGACATCAGGTGTAAGTTATGGAGTTCTAATGCAGAAACTATCACAAAGCTGCAGCAATGCCAGCCATTCTCTCTTTTTCAATCTATATAAAGCTTTCATTGATCAAGCTAACAAGAGACAACATGGCACCACCACTCTTAAGTCATGAATTATAATGATTTAGAGGATTCCAAGCAAAACAAGTAATCTATCATAACATGTTTAAAAAATCTAGACTCTATATCACAAATACAAACAAAACTCATTCAAGTTCAGGCAACTGAACAAGCAACAAAGAACTGCCAATTGTAATGCTAAATATTGAGCAATTTATGCTGTTAGAACATATGCAGTCAAATTATGTACCCTGTAATTAATACATTACTCATACATTTATACTGATAACAGGCATGTTAAGAAATATCTGTAGTTATAAGTCTGATAGTTTGCTCAACAAAATCTTCTATGACACTGAACTTCACTGCATGCTACTTTATGCAACAATGTAATCTTTATTACTATCCTTGTTTACCTTGTTTCTGGGCTAAAAATGAAAAGAGTTAATTCAATTCAGTGTTGCCTCCATCTACCAAAGAGAAAATAAACGAAATAAATGAAATCAAAACAAGACATCAGAATAATTAACATAAATATTTTTCTCATGGAGCTATCTTATACCTCTTACAAAATACAGCTGACTCTGAACTAGATATAACTTGCAGACAACAGAAACTAATCCACTGCAGCAGACTCAGACAGATGAGGCACTCATATACTTGCATGCAAACATATACCATCATGTATGCAGAGAGGGACCTGCAAATATCAACATCAGCAGAAAGTACACACAATTATTTCTTTAACACACCTACACAACAATCAATAATGACAACAGAAGACAACCACTAGTGTTATAAACAAAAGCAATGATCTTTTCGACTAGGACTTCTGCTACAGATCCCCCGGATAACTCTTATTATGGAACATCAGAAATGTCACCATGATATTGCACCAATTGGAAGATCTCTCAAAGAAACCAGAGATCCCAAATGCATCTAAGAGAATCCAAGACATCCACTGAAATCTTTAAGACATCCACTGAAATCTTTAACAACTAAGTAGAATTTAATCCTGTTTTTTCCACTTGTGTACTGTATTTCACTGAACTGTGGCTTCATTTTACACTGTTTTTGCTGCTGTGACTGATTCATTCTGCACTTGTATATTTTGCTTTATCTGCCTTAAATAGCACAGGCTGGATACAGACCTTTTGAGTCTAGACTGTTTGGTATCACTTGAGCACTAAAACCAGTCATCTTAACATTACGATGGGGACCCTTCACCCTTGTGGTAGAAATGTGTAGCTCAGGGCCCATCTGAGTTGGAGATTGCTGGAATAAAGGCTCTGTGAGGAGCTTTTCTATTGGTAGATTGTTTTAGAACTGTTTAAATGCATTTGCACGGGTTTGTGCTCAGAGTTTGATGATCTTAGTCAGAGATCTAAAGTGCAGCTAAGAGAATCCAAGGCATTCCCTGAAATCTTCAACAACTAAGTAGAATTTAATCCTGTTTTTTTCCACTTGTGTACTGTATTTCACTGAACTGTTGCTTAATTTTATACTGTTTTTGCTGCGGTAACTGATTCATTCTGCACTTGTATACTTTGCTTCATCTGCGTTAAATAGCACAGGCTAGATACAGACCTGTTGTACCTAGACTGATATCACTTGAACACTAAATACAGCCATCTTACATTAAGAGGGCCCCCTGCATCCTTGTGGCAGAAGTGTGGAGCTCAGGAACCATCTGAGTTGGAGATAGCTGCAATAAAGGCTCGGTGAGGAGCTTTTCTATTGGTAGATTGTATTAGAGCTCTTTAAATTTTTTGTATTTAAGCACCGTGTTTGTGCATAGCTGTGCACTGTACAACTGGGGTTAGCAGTGCCTTGTATAGACGCAAATGCCTAGAATCACATTTTATTTCCCTGAACACCATTGCTGCTCTTCAGGCTACTCGGTCGTGCACTGCTGTACTGCAAACAGTACAGCTAAGCACTGTCAAGTGTTGCCACACTTTCTTTGCTAATCTTATTTAGTTTTAAGTCCCCTTGCTAATTTCAGAGCAATAGCTGATCGTATTGCCTCCCACAAACCAGGGAATTACCTGCTGCTATGGACAGGCAGTTTCCTAACATTTTTCTAACCAGCCTGATTGACATGGGCATCCTGAGGCAATGTAGCAACTGCCTCATGTATATTGACAGCCACCTGTTCCTAAACCAAACAAATACAGTATGTGAAAGATGTTAACATACCATGAAACTTGAATCAGTCATCTCACGTAACAATAAATAAGACATGAAAAAGGTTGTCAGCTCACATGCCTCTCTTTCTACACAATGTAAAGTCAACATACATAAACCCACATACACAGAGGTAATCTCCAAGAGCCTACCAAAAGATAAGATAACTAAAAACACAGACAACCCTCACATACTGGTACATGAACAGAATCCACAAGTACACATAACAACACATATAACAGTGTCTCAGCAATCAAGCCCTTATGGCAAAACACTTCTAAACCAAATTTCCTAGTCATAGGCAACTCAATAGTGAGACACACAGATATCCCTCTCACCATGCTGGACAAGGAGAAGGTTACAGACAGCTGCCTGTTAGGTGACAGGATCTGCCAAGTCATGCACACACTGAAGTAACTCAGAAGCAATTACCATTATATGACTCTGTCATAGTACATGTTGCAGGGAATGACTTGAGACATACCTCTCTGGACTATATGAAGAGAGACATGATAGAGCTCTCAGACTGTGTGTGTCAGGCAGTTATGTCCCTAGCCCTAAGTAGCATTCTATCTTCATCTACAATAATGCCACATTACAGGAAAAAGGAGATTGATTTTAACAACTGGCTTAGCTTCTGGTATCACTCCAAGGGGATCCAGTATCTGTCAGCCTGGGAAGACATGGTCAACAGACCTCTATGCTTCCCCAGATATGGCCTTCACCTGTCTCCTCAAGGGTTTAGGATACTGGCAAAGATGCTAGCCTCCCCTATAGAGTCTTTTTAGGCTATGTCAAAACAACAAAACTTCCAATGTAGAAAAATACTCTAGAGACAAACTCAAGGTCATGCTGCTTAATGCTAGGAGCCTAAACAGCAAGCTGCACTCCCTGGAAGCACTCTTCACCTTGGATGGTGCTGACATCTGTGAAGTCACTGAGACTTATTTCAAGGCCACAGACAGCACCTCAGCAATGCAGGGCTATGATGCCTTCTACATGTTCAGACCCCAAAACAAGGGGAAAAAAATAAAGGTGAAAGTGTTTACATTTTCATTAAATCAAAACAGTATGACTCTCTTCAGCTACTCCAGGTTCAAGTAACTATAGACAAATCACCCTAGCACATCATAGCTAGCAAGAGGTCCCCTATCATGAACCAGGAGAAACACACCGCTTACTCGGACTTTCTTGAATCACTCAGTGTACAGCCAAACACCTTGATCATGGGAGACTACAACTACCCATCCATCGACTCGGTGACTTATTTGACCACAAACATGACTAACCTGAGCTTCCTGAACTATACTAACTCAAATTCACTAGAACAGTTAGCCTGCACCCGAACAAGGGGTTCTAATGTCCTAGACCTAGTACTTACCAATATAGAGTGTTACTGCACTACCCTCAATGTGCTGCCCTCCCGAGTTATGTCAAACCATAAATCTGTCTTGTTTGAAGTAAAGACCTGACACCTCCACAGAGCAAAACAAATTCTCCAAAGCAAACTATTGCCTTCTAAGCAATGGTATAAATGGTTTCAAAGCCCCTGCTGACACAGGCAACAATGACTCCTATGCAGAGAAGTTCACAAATGCCCTATGTAGCCACTTAAACAAATGTATTGACTTGGCAGTACCTGACACGACTAAAACTGGGTCATCTTGCAAAAACAATCATAAATAATTTATATAAGAAAAGAAAGAAACTGATAACTAAGAACAAGAGAAAATGTACTCATCAAAGGAAGGATATCCTACACAGCCTAAATAAGTAAATCAGAAACCTTGTAAAGTCCGCTAAAGTATCTTAAGAGACTAGACTGGCATCCCCAGCTAAAGACAATCATAAGGTATTCTTTAGCTACAATACATCTGAAACCGCAAAGGGAATACCCAGCCATGTGCCGAACTTGTAGAGGATGGCACCACTCACACAGAACCTGAAGAAACTGCCAACTTGCTGGCTAACAGATTTGGTGACAATTTCACCCCCCTGTCCCCACCAGAAAATACCCCATAGCATTCCTGACATCTGTCTTCTACTCTTTATCTCCAAAGAACAGATCATTCCAGCTCACTCCAAGGCCAAAACTATGGCCTCTGTAGGACCAGATAACATCCCAGGCTGCATTCTAAACAATTTAAAACAAAGCTTAGCAGGACCAATTAGCTGTCTCTTTAAATACAGCCTGAGCACTGGTTTTGTGCCAGAGGAGTGGAGAACAGCAACAGTAATCTGCTTGCACAAAGGGGTTCCATCAATCAACCCTGGGAACTATAGACCCATTAGCCTGATCAGCCTTATCTGCAAGGTCATGGAAATAATCATCGTGGACCTTATCAACCAAGACATAGGCAAACTTTAGACTCTTGACCCATCCCAGTTTGGTTTTGTCAAAAGTAGGCCTTGCTTATTAAACCTGGTGAACTTCTTTGAGAAAGTCACCAAAGCCCTGGATGAGGGTAAAGCAGTACATACCACCTATTTTGGTTTAGCCAACGTGTTTAACACAATTCCCCACTCAGGGATCATTGAGAAACTCTCCCAGCTGTGTATCAACCCATTCATCACTACATCTGTAGCAAACTGTCTCACAAACAGAATGCACACTGTTAAAGTTGGGGAATCCACCTTCACCAGTAGACCAGTTACCAGTGGTGTACCACAAGGATCTGTACTGGTCCATCTACTGTTTAGGATTTATTTTTCTGAAATACAGTCAAAAGTTGATATCCTGTGGTTTAGTAAATTTGCAGATGTCTGTAAACTGGGTGCAATCATAGATTCCCCCAACAACATCAACAAATTACAGAAGGGACTGACACAGACAAATGGTTGGTGCAGGGCCATGGACTGAAATGAAATGCAAAAAATGCCTCATTATTCCCTTTGGCAGAGAAGTAGCCCCTGCCAGTTATGATACAGACAGCACCCCTGTAAGCTCAAACACAGTGGTGGGTGACTTGGGAACGCAGGTTGATAACTATCTAAATTTCAATCACCATGTATCCACAACAGTAAGGAAAGCCTTCTACACTGACCATCTCACAAATAAAGGCATTGCATCCAACACCAGGTGGATCATTACTCTCCTGTACTCAGCCCATATAAAACCAGTGATTGAGTAGAATGCTCCCTTCTGCATGTACCTCATCAGACACCTGCAGCAGCTGGAAAGACCATACTCAACATACTTTTTTAACCTTAGATTGTACAAATTTCTTTCTCCTTCAAAATATATCGAGGGAGGCTCAAAACTTCCAACAGGGTCGATAAGAAAAAAAGGTATTACAGAACAGAATAAACAAACTTATCTAAGGAAGAAGGCTGTGTAATGTAAATACTACTCTGTATGCACAATTCTGTTGGCTGTTTGAGTTTTGATAAGTTTTACTTTTTCATCTCAGTTTATGAGATAGCAGAATCAAGACGGGGAGGGGTGGGGGTGGATTTTGAATAATAAGTTGTATGTGAAAGAATACAGAGTCATAGGTTTAAACTCTGCTCCACTCACACCTAACATCTCTCTGGGAATGCTCATGTTCCCATCCTGCAAAACCTTCCCAGCAGCTACCTTACTTCCTATCCCTTCTCCCTTTCTCCTTTTATCCTAACTCAAATATCAACCCCCCCCCCATTTTCCGCTCTGTCTCTACTTCCCCTGACTCATCTTCCCCCTTACCTCATGTAACCTACATACCCCCACCCCAACTGATCATATTTCCCCTGTGGGAACACATATATTTGTAAATAGCTACTTTAGTTGAAACTGACTTGTAAATACCTAGTTATTATTGTAATAGACTTAACATCTATGTTAGCAATGATAAGGACTATATACTTGTAAACCTTTACTAATTTGTTATATAATTTCTGTTTTTATCTTCTAAATTGTATCAGCAAATACTTTGTTTTCATGTACTCTTCTTGTATAATAACAACCTGTTTTTTATACATTATATCTATGGAGCTTTTCTCCCCAGGACTCTGTTGAAAATGGGCTCTTTCGGCCCAATGGACCATCATGGCAAACAAATTTCAAATAAACTTCAAATAAATAAATAAAATAAATAGGTGATCTCTAAGCTATCAGCCCAAGAGCTATTTTAAGTCAAGTCAAGCTTACCAGAAATTTACCAAAATACTGCCACCATGTGTCGATTCTCCAAGGAATTTTATAGTTACAATACAGGCATATAAACATCAGGCATTCACAGGTTGCCATTATCCATTAGGAACATAGGTGCCAAACCAGAGGTAAATCTGTGATTTACCATCCATTAGTCCAAGTTACATTTAAGTAGTGTTAGGGATTAGCTTTGCTGCACATAATGGGAAGCCTGTTCCAGAGAAGGATTAGCTTTGCTGCGCATAATGGGAAGCCTGTTCCAGAGGACAGGCAATCTTTGAGACACTGAAACCCTCCTACCAGCATGTAGTATTTATGCTGAAGATGAGGTTTGGGTCTTTTAAATGAGTACTTCTGAAGCCATTTGTTTTGTGGTTATGCAACAGATCTATCAGTGTGGGATCAGAGTTGTTTTGGGACTTGTTGTTTATCCATTGTATTCTTTTGTAGGGAACCTCTGCAGTCTCTCAGACTATATCAAATGTCTAGTCAGATGCATGCAGAAGGATACATTGTGGTCTGATAAGAGCCAAGCACAATGGAACAATGACTTCCTTGAACCTGGATTCCATGAATTTACTTATACGTTGTGCAGTGTAGAATGACGTTTTCACCATAGCAGACACATGTTGGTCAAAGGTCAGGTTACTATTAACATGCATTCCCAGATCACTGACCACTGTATCTATTTTTAGGGGTGTATTATCAATGTGACCTCCAAGGGTGGAGGTCTTTCCAAACAGTCCTATTATGCATTTCTTCACTTTCAGTTTTAGTTTATGGCTCTGGCACACCAGCTGTTTGTCTATATTAAGCCTTCTTGCAGTGTATATGTGTCATTACTGGATTCAACAACCATGCCTAGTTGGCAGTCTTCTTCAAACTTGGTTGGCCAGAAGCGCTTGACGTGTGCCTTGACTTCAGAAAAGTAAATGCCAAAAAGGAGATGCCCAAGCACAAATTCATGTAGATTCCTCCAATGACTTTCCTCACTGTGAAGGTGGATTCCCCTGTCCTAATATCTTGTATCCTATCAGTGAGCCAGCTGGATATCCACTGGATGACATACTGTTGTAGGCCTACTTTTGCAAGTTTATCTACAACACCTAAGTGAGATATTGTGTCAAATGTCTTAGCCAGGTCAAACTAGGCAGTTTGCATTGTTTTGCCTTTATCCAGAGCTTTAGGGACCTTCCTGAAGAAGTCCACCAGATTAAGCAGACATAACCTTCCTTTGACATAACCAAATGGGTAGGGTCCAGGTTTCTTAGGTTATTGTTTATCAGATCTATGATAATTCTTTCCATGGTGTTACATATGAGACTAGTCATATTTATGGGTCTGTAGTTCCCTGGGTCCATGGAAAGCCCCCTTTGTGTAGATGAATAACCACTGCAGTCTTCCATTTGCTGGGCACAAAGCCTGTCTTGAGACTCTGATTAATTAGAGATTCCAGTGGAACTGAAAGGTCATGTTTCCTGCTATTCAGGAGTCATTTTGAGAAAATATCAGGCCCCATCAAAGCACTGTTCTTGGACTTAGAGAGGGTAGTAGAGACCTGCTCCCTAGTGACTGTTGGTGGAGAAAAGGTGGGAGGTATTTCCAGGCAGGGTTACTAGGAGTAATGGGGTGTATAACTGGGGCTGAATTTGTCAGCCAGCATTGTGGCTATATCCTCTGAATCTGTATATGTGTTTCCATTCACCATTAGGTCACACACTGCTGGGTGCTGTCTTTGAGGTTTGGAAGGCTATTATTATCTCAAATTTGGCTTTGATGGCATTGATTAGTCCCCTGAGCTGCTTGTTCATATTGATGAGGGAGTTTTTAGCATTGCTGGGCAGTGCTCTTCCTGGTTTGGACATGATCTTCTTTCTTTCCTTTGTTATGCAATCTATTTTTACTGGATGTCCACAATGATGGCTTCTTTTTGGTGGTTATCCTGTGTTCATGTTAGGTAGGTACAGTCATCTGTGTAGCTATTTACATGATTGTACAGGGTTTCTGTGAACAATTCTGCATAGGCAACTATATTCTCAGGGTATGGTGGCAAGTTCATTCAAAATGCCACCCACGATTAATGGTATGGCTAATTTTAAATGCACTTTAATGAAAAGACGGCTAAGGCAGCAAAACTGATGTTGCTAATATATGCTATATTTAGGGTCTATATTATATAATTGAAGTTTTATAACTTCAAATACCATACGATCGATACCATATGGTCGAAGATCTAAAAATTTGAATATATAAAAAACATAAAAAAATGAAACAAAAAACTAAGGATTATAAGCAGGGAGGAAACCCCATGCACCTCCCACATGCGGGGCTGCACCCCCCCCGCTCTTTAAACATACCAACTCCAAGACAGCACTATAGGTTCATAGGTTCATAGGTAGGTACTAGGCTGTTATCCCTAGGGCCTACATAAGCCTAGCCAAAAAAGTACCCTGGCTTTTGCCACCCAAGAAAATTATTTTCCTGTGCCCCTGTCGAGCAGAGCCACAGAAGTGATACCTGGGGTGAATTTCCTATTTCCCATCCAATCATCAAGATTTTTCTTGAAGAGTGCTAATGAGGAGCTCTGTTTGACATAGATAGGTAGTCTGTTCCAGAGTATGGGAAGTCTCTGGGACAGGAATCTATCCCTCCAGCATGTTCTATTTATTGTGGTGACAAGGTTTAGGTCCATAGAGCATGTAGCTCGAAGGGATTGGGATTTGACATAGGTTTGTATGTTAGGCAGAGATTGCCTCTGAGTAGGCAATATGGGACAGAGTAAAGCTGGAGCTTTTTGAGACGGTCTGCGTAGGGCATCCGTTTGAGGCCAGTAATCCTCTTTGTGAGGTATTTCTGTGGCCTTTCCAGTTGTTGTAGATGTCTTGTGAGGTACATACCAACAGGGGCATTGTACTCTATAATGGGTCTAATGAGTGATGAGTAGAGGGGAACAATGACCTCTTTTTTTCTGGATGAGAAATCTTTTGTGATGAGGTGAGCCATGTAGAAGGATTTCCTGACAACTGTGGTGATGTGATTATCAAAGGAGAGACTACTGTCCACCAGTGTCCCAAGGTCTCTTATCACACTTTTGGTGTTAAGTAGACTACCACTTATGTGGTAGTACATGGGTACAGAGTTTTTACAAAAGGGGATGACAATACACTTTTTGGCATTGAGCTTCAGGCCATTGCTTTGACAGCAGGCATCTGTCTCATTGAGGCCCTTTTGTAGTAAGTCCACATTGTTAGGAGTTTCGATTATGGCTCCTAGTTTGCAGTCATCTGCAAACTTTGTTAGCCAAAGACCTTCTGTGTTAGCCTGTACTTCAGAGAAGTAGATACCAAACAGGAGAGGACCCA